>NC_025699.1:6897249-6915676 GCF_000633955.1 Camelina sativa | reverse complement strand
TAGTCGTAGACAAGTCAAAGCCAATCTTATTAGACTCGAGATATAAAAGTAACCACTCATCGTTTTTGATAATTAACAATAATGAATAGTCGTCGAACAGTTCTCAAACTTTAAGTCATTTCCTTCAGTGGAACCTTTATTCAATTCTTCAGTACTACTTTCTAACGTAACAATTTTCTCAATAAAGAATCGAGTCCACAAAGTATTTCGTACTATTTTATGATAATATGTACGGCATTTGGAATTCGTTCAAAGAACATTTTCTTCCTCTTATATTATAACCAAAAAAATCAGAGAAAATGTACGTAGTTAAGTTTCCTTTGGGTCAAAACATCGTCAAATTGGATGGATTATTAGAATAAACAAAATAAAAAAAGCACGGGTTCTCTAATTAGGTTTGCAGTCAATGTCGTGTACCAACTTTTGATATATTTGTAACGTTTAGTATTTAAGGTCCTACGATCCAACTGTAAGTGTCAGTGACCCACTGGCCACTAGACATATATAATTGCCTACTTTTAATACACTTAATTTATTTTCAAAACCTTTTAACAAAAGAAATTAACATGTGAATAACATCTTCGATGTGCTGAAAGCCTGAAACCAAGCAATGTGAAACTGTAATCTTTAACGTGGTGAAAATATCTGCCAGACTTACAGAGACACAGACTTGTGAGTTAACTGAGTAGTAAACTACCATATACAAAAGTTACCGAAGGGAAAAACAGTCTTTTCGAACATATGTACATGTAAACTGTAATCTTTCTATGTGATTATTGCGGAAAGATTCAGAACTCGAAAGCGTTATTAAACTGGACAGAGAAAGAAGGCTGGCCAATACTTGCAAGTGGAGTATCAGCTCTAACAACTATTCCCGTTCGTCCAATGTTCCCATTCCATTTCGACCGACCCAACTGCAGTTTTCGATTGAGAAGTTATGGTAACTAAAGAGAGAGGAAAAAAAAAACAGTCAGGTTTGAGAGAACTGAAAAGAGAAGAAGGTTTGCTTACAGATACAGAGGCAAATGCTGAAGGATGTGCGTTGAGCGCGTAGCCGCATATCAGATTCAAATCATCCCTCAACGAGTGAATAACTTCTGCTTTGATCCCGGGATTGCTTCCAGCGAATGTGGGACATACACTGCTCCGGTTTTATGAATTATGTAAGTTCAACAAATTCTTTATCAGTTAAGAGGGAAATAGAGTTAGATAAAGCTGTATACCTGACTTGAACTGTCGGTTTCATCAGTAGTCCAGATCTACGCCAAGCCAAGGGTTGAGCAAGGTCCAAAGCAAATGATTTGTCAGGCCAATGTACCATTGGTGTGATTCGGGTTCCGCATTTATTCTGTTCCACAAACAAAGAGATTTACAAAACCACAATTAAGTTTACTATGAGAAGAAGCTCCATATGGATCATGATGGGTTCCTATCTCTATCTAACCTTATAAGAGTAACTAAATCTCATGTCTCCTGGATATTGGCCCTGTGCTTGAAGAAGACCGCCACAGAAAGGCACAAAACCACTTATCGTCAGTCCTTCGCCAGATACATATGTCAACTGCCCGTTTGGGAATTGCAAATCCATAAATGACTGTCCCAAGCACAAATACGACAAGTTCAGGGAATCAGTTCCAGATAAGTGAGAACATAACAGTAGCTTTAAGGGAAAGAGCAGCTTACACAAGCTAAAGGATTGAGAGAGAGCATTGACATCATAAGCCACCTTCGATGCTTTGACCATATAGCTGGACAGAGTGAATGCATACCTTTCTGCCAAGCCAATTAACAGAATTATATGAGTTTCAGGATAGAATTCTAAAAGGAGAGAAGATTCATTGAAGTAGGAAATTTTGTTGAACCATACCTTCCTATCATATCCATACCAGAGCAAGTGTTGTTTTGACAAGTGTAACGGTAAAAGAAGCGTTGAATCGCGTAGAAAGAGGAGTGGTCCAAGCTGGAGAAGAAAGAGAGACGAATTTCCATCGCTTGCAGTAGAACTCGAATGTGAAGCTTCTACCCTCCAGAGGTCTCCTCTGGCTGCCAGTGAATGTTCCATACCATTTGTCCTACTGTCATAACTTGATGACATATCAATTGTTCCCTGCATTCCTCGAGAATTATACAGTTACTAGATCAATAGGCAGAGAGAGAGAGAGAGAGAGAGAAAAACAAACATAAAGAAATAACTTTCAGTCTTGCAGTAACTTCTCTAAACAGCAGCAAAAAAAAAGGACCTCAAAACCCACAGCACAGTGTCCAAGCTTGCATTATTTTCTTCAAAACATCACTACTCCCCAGTAGGTTTATATTTAATTAGCTTCCAAATATCACTAGTTTCTTCCGGATTCACAGTGACATTACCACAAACCTAATTCTAGTCTCACCAAATCAGGATCAAACCAGCATCTATACATCTAAAAGATATACATCCTCATTCTCTATAACCCGTTCTCTATAAGCTAACTTACGTTGCAACTCAATCTAGAGATATCCATGCAGCAATATCAAACTTGAAGGCAAGACATTTATTTATATAATGCTATAAACCACACACAAATTCAGGTGAAACACAGGAGAACAAGAAGCCTCAAAATCTGTTGAAAACAAGTACCTTCGATTTTCCAAGCAATCCAGCCGTTCTTAGATAGGAATCAGCAACTTCCTCCTCAGACATAGTAACAGAAGCAGTATCATCTGTTTTAGAAAACCCTGAATCCCTCAACCGTTCTGCAGCCAATCCCAAATCACCTTTTGTGTTCACATAAGCCATATGGCTCCTTTCACTCTCCACAGAGACAACAAGGTTGTTATTCCCGTCGTGCAGGAACGGTATAGGCAAAGGCAACCTCCTAAAGAACTGCTGAACCATAACGTTCAATCCAGCACCAAAATCAACACCAGCTTGACCAATCTTATTCCCAATATCGAGAATCGCAGAGACACCGTTGATTGGTTGATTAATAATACCAAAACTAGAATCCTTAATAACACTGAAATGTTGACTTGGGAACTCGATATCGAACAGTTTTGCCTTGTGAAGGTTCATCTCTGTAACGACAGGCGGCCATGGAAACGAAGGTGGGTTTATCTGAATCAAACCTGTAAAACCTTGAGCAAGTCGATCAGCTAAGTCTTGCCCATGTCGTTGAACCTCTTCCCAAGCTTCAATAGATCTCTCCACTGACATCTTTTTCCTTGCTTACTCAAATCCTCATGCGAATCAAAAACACGGAAAGCTTCGAAATTTATGAGTGTGAAACCAGAATCGAATTAGGGCTGAAGTCAAAATTAGGGTTTTGACACAAACTCAACAGAAACTCGCGAAACAGGGGAGACAAAGACGAAAAGATCGGAAATTTAGGGACTTTAGTAATTCAAAGCGTTACAGAGATGGCCATGGAATCAAGGGAATTGAAGTTGGAAAGAGAGAGAAGAGCTTTGATTCTTTGAATGACGCGAAGTGGGTAAAGCACACAGATTCACCTTAAACCAGTTACCGCCACTTTGAATTGAAAGCAAATACCTTTAGGGTCACTTGATGATGATGATGATAGGTCTCTTCTTCACGCAAAACAAGTTTTAACCAAGAAATTTGTGATTTTTATTCTTTTGAGTGTTCACTTAATCTTTGTCCGAAGCCCAAACAAAGAGAACCTCTTCGAGTCTTCTTCCCCTTTCGTACTTTTAATTTACGTCATTTCCTTATCCAGAAACCCTCTCAGCCAAGTAGAGGGTGATGGATAAAGTATCAATAACCTAACCGAACTCTTACGTAACCGGTTCATTAATAATCGGGTCACTCAAATGGGCCTGTTTATTAAAAAAGGCCTAGCTCTTTCATTCTCCGTAGGCCTAATATGAGCCCAGTTTCTTATCTTGGAAAAAATGAAAGAAACTTTTTGAAGTTTACGTATGCGAGAGAACAGGCAAATGCAACTAAGATAATAAACAATAGCAAAAGTGAACATAGAATGATAGAATATAGATGATTCACTATTAATCGGTATATACAAATAAATAGCTAAAGTTGACACTGTAAAGTGTAAAAAAATATGTTCATGGACAATGGACATTCGTATAAAACTATAATATAAAAGTTGCCACCTGCATGGTAATTGGTAGCGACAGATAAAAGGGAGAAGAATAAGGTATTAAAGTATTTAACGTTGTAAGTTGTTTGTACATAAGGATTAATTTTGGAACGTTGGATATAAGTTACTTTTCTTATTTTATTTTCTATGTGCTGCATGGCACTAAATTTATCACATCAATTAAACAAACCACATGATTCCTCTAATCTCTATAGGGGGGTTTCTGATTTGGTGCTGTAGTGTACTCCCACTTTGATTTATATCTTCTTTGGGATATACAATAATAGTAAAATTTGTTGATAACTTATAATATTAGAAAATATAATGATTGTTGTCTTGCTCTTTTATAGGCCATAACGTTTCTTATTTATACTATTAATTCTCAAAATTTATTGGAGAATACATCTTAAGCTAGAGACAAAAGAAGTAGATCTGCAAAAGAATACACTAAGCTAGGTTCTTTATTTGCCGTCAGAATACACTAAGCTAAGCTATTGGCTAGATTCTGCAAACCTCACTATCAATATTTTTATATATCTTCAATCAAAATTTTCTATATGAATTAGTATATAACATTTACGTAAAGCATGATAAATCCGTATCTTCTTATCACATCGCATCTCCATCCCCCTAATATGAGGTATTCTATTTCTCTTTGTTGTGACTCGCGAGTTTGAATTCAAACACAATATCCCATTTTGATTATGTTTACTCTTTCTGCCCCCGCCACTTCTCTTCTCCACGTCAAAAGAAAATCGTGTTTTCTGCATTGAGTAACTCATATATAATGTATTTTAAGACGAAATTAGAGATAAAATTAGTTTTTTTGTGCACATATTCATCTTACCAGTTACGGCCATGCACTGATAGCAACACCCAATTAAAGAATTGATATTTTAAGTATGAAATAAAATCATATGTCTTGGCTTACCAGTTACCGCCACTTTGATAGCCTCTTTTCTCACACAAACATTTTGTTTTGTTTTTTTTGTCACACAAACATATTAAGCCAAGAGCCAAAGGTATTAAAACGCATAAGATATAATCAACCACTCTAAAGATATAAATCGCATCTTCTTATCTTTACCTAATAGTATATAACAACTTAATATGCATCCTTTTTAGTAGAAGGCCTCTCCCATTGATTCTCTCCGTGGGGGCCTATTTCATTCTTTTGTCAACGTGCTCATTACATTATTGACCACTCATTCATCACAGTTCCCTGATACTACATGGCCCCCATTTCATATCTTAGAAAAAAAATGAGAATCTTTTGTTTCGAATTATTGGTTGTGGGATAGAACTGTAGGAGACAATCTAGATTATAAATAGGGGCAAAGTACATATATAGGCGATAACTTATATTATTCGGTATTATATCTTTGAAGAATAATGTATGTGTGTTTAACTAAAACTTAACACTGTAAATATGTTTATAGACACATGCACATATAAACTAAAGTTGCCGACATCTGCTAAGGTTGTAAGTTGTAACGATTTAATTAATTCGCAAAGTTAATAAGTTACTTTCCTTTTTCAGTTTAACTCTTTATCGTGGGGGAAGTCACCTCACCAGTCACCAGTACAACAATCCTACTATTTTTATTTTATCATTTTAATCATATGTGCTGTCACTAATTTATCACATCGACCAGGTGGCTCTCCACAGTAATTTGGATTTAGTGTTGTGTAATTACTGCCACCTTGATTAAATCCACTTTCGGTGTACAACAATAATTAAATTGTTGATAACTTAAAAAATTAGGGAAGATTATGTAACGATTGCTTCGTGATTAATTTTTAAACTTCACCATTAAGCTTTTTATTTATCTTCGAATTAAATAATTGACATTTAATAATTTTGTAACATTTACGTAAATCATGGTAATCAACTTTGTTAGAGCAATATGACATGCATCCCCCCTTAAATCAAAACACATTCACGAGTGTGTTTTTTTGTTGGTTACCCTAATTTAAGTTTAAGACGCAAAGATACACAATAATTAGGCTAATGTCGGTCAGACTAACAAAAATGAGTGTAATTAAACGTAAGCTAAATCAATAATCACATATTAATGAAAAAAATCCTTATTATTAAATCAATATTGTAGGCAAAAAAAAAAAACAATCTCGTTGAATTCCATATATATTAATAGAGAAGCACACTTGAGAAAAAACTGATATGTCAACGTTACAGAGCTCATAACACTTTTTATCAAATAACCCTCAAAACATCTACTTATTTACAACTCTCTGCCATTGTATTTATTTAAAAAAAAAAATCTATAATCTTCTCCTCTCACCTCATTATTATTTACATAAATATATCACTGATATTTATAAGACAATGTTCTTTTCTAGTATAAGGTTTTAAAATAAAAAATTTAATTAACAATTAAAATCCAGAAATGTATTATCAATTTTTATAACATATTTAATTATTAGAAATAAATTATATTTCACAAACAATAAAAAAATTATTCATTTATTTATCACATTTTTGTCATTGCATTTTTTAAACTTATGATTAGTTTAAATTAAATCGATTAGTCTAAAAAGTATTTTTTTTTATCTATTTAATGGTATAGTGATGTAGATGATAATATGAACATAAAATATGTGAATTTGATTTTTAGAAACACAAAAACACATCAAAAATTTCTACAACACCTTAAAATTCTTTTCCAAATTCAAATATTTCACGGGTAAAACATAGTTTACCGAAAATAAACGCAAATTTGAATAAACAAAAAAAAAAACTTTACTTACATATTTTGTTTTATACAAAATAAATCTTAAATCTCAAATAATAATTTTGCTCATAATATTTTATTTAAATCGATTTATCCCACACATAGTGTGGGTTGGTACCTACTTAACTTATATCACTGGACTAAACATATTCAATTATTAAGGTACTTATGGTATTTATCTATCAATTTATCAGTGATAATCTGATATGCCTTCTCACTCGGATGATAAGCGTCAAAGAACACATAAGTCGATGGATCCGAACATGTAAAAGGAGTAAATTTATTGCACAACTCCACCAACTCAATTAATCCTGTACCACAACATCCTTTATCTGCTACTTCAAATCCTACAAAAATTCAAAATCGTATATTGTATATATATGTCAATCATATAACATTTATGTACGTTAATGGAATAAAATAAAAGATATCAGTTCATATGTCATAGTTACCGTATTTTGTAGGATTTTTTATGATGTCGAGAAGAGTTTCGTAAACGTCGATGTATACTACTCTGCCGGGCAGCGCTTTCGTTAGAGCATCCAAACTAGAAGATAGCTTTGAATTGAAATGAAGTGCCATTTTATTCAAATCTTCAAAACATAATCTTGTAAACCCCCCAAATAGTGTTCTTTGTGCGGGTACACATCCAACCGGTACTCCACTAAACACTCCGATGTTTTTAGCTCCAAGTCCAGATAATTCCTAACACGTTATATGAATTGAGATATCATTTTGTCTACTTTTGCGCGATTAAAATGATGTGGGTTTATATTATACAGAATAAAAAGAAACTTACTTTGATGAAATCTGATGCCAATTGAGCAAGATATTCAGCATATGAGTTACGACTATATTCGACTGATCGAACCAAATAAGTCTCAGCGAGATCATTACTACTAGAGACCACTAGAAACAAACCTTTCTCCAATATAAACTTAACTTTTTCTTCTCCAAAGTGTTGCTTAATTTTTGATAAATATTCTTGAAAGTACTTCAGTTGGTCTGACATTGATACGACAGACTGAAAAAAAAATATAAAAACCAAAAGAAAATTAGGAATAGTTATAAAAATATCAATTAAAAATATAACAAATATTTAAAAATATTCGTACCAATACTGTAGATGTTAATGGATCATAACCGGAACCTCCAGAAGCAAAAATTACACCTTTTAGAAGATCATCTGGCTTTAGATTCGAGCCTAAATATGGTGGTAGTGTCTTTGCTATCCCTAATTTTTCCGCTGCAATGTTTTTTTAACAATACATATACATTAGATAAAAATAAGGATACAAGTACAACTAGACTAAAGCAAGTTTACCACACACAAAAAAAAAAGACGAGAAGCAATTAGAAAACCAAAATGATATAGAGTTTGTAATGAGTTATACCAATGATGTCGGATGGAACTCTCCCGTCTGAAAATCTACCGGTAGGAATAGCACCAGGAAAATCTCGACCATAAGGAGGAAAATTGGCCTTAAGAAGAGTGGGGATGTCATTATTATTTCCTGTATCCATGATTGAGTCTCCAAATACTATCAGTGCTGGTACTGTTATGTTCCTCGTAGGAGCTTAATTATAAAAACCAAAAAAAAAAACAGATTAGAACGTGATTACTAAAAGAACAAAATTTATAATTCAAATCTTAAACAAGTTTGATGTATGTACCACTGCCTGTGGTCGCTTGTACGATAAAAGATAGCAGTAGAAAACATATAAATCGTGGATCCATGCTACGAAAATATTATTTAAACGAATGAGAAAACTAATTTCACAATAAAAAAATTTAATATATTTTTGTGCAGATGATGTTTGAGAACGGAGACATTCTTACATATATATATATATATATATATACAGTCTGAATATAAGTTGATACACATAATCTAAAAACAAAGAAGAAAATTGTTTAAAAAGGAAACAGCAAATCTTGGCAACCGTTTTAATAGAAAAATATAAAATCACATATATAGAATCTTATATAGAAGAAAGTGATCTTACATACATGCAAAATACTGTATGAAATAATAACGTTTGGTAGTAAATATACGTTGTATTAATTTCAAAAAATATATATACGTCGTATATACACATATATATATATATATAGCTGTTTTCTTACTGTACATAGGCAACTAAAAAGGAGTAAAAAAAATAAGAGAGAGAGAGAGAGAGGAAATCTAAATGGGAAAAAGGTACATGCATTTAGCGCTGTCACAATCTCTCTTGGAGTGCTAGTACGTAGATAGGTAGCTATTCATATATGTATCAGCCATGGAAGAATACGCTCTTGGATGCGGAAGGTTCTTCTGCGGAAACTACACCTCAACCTATATCATGCAAGTGTCACAAGTGGATATCGATATCTAATAGTCAAAATCTATTAATTCCCATTTAATATGTTTGATTATTAGTGGTAAGCCAGTATATTTACATTTTTATGGCATATTGTTTTTGTTATCCAGTTTTCACTGTGCTTGTTTAGAGACATGATATTCTGTGTGCCAAACAACTTTTAAAAAAGAGAGATCTGTTGTCTGTAACAAAATCATACAGTATGCCTAACTCATTAATCATAGATGATTTCAATGTATACCTAATTCCTAATAACTGAGAGTTTCAGCTAGTCATGAACTCATGATCATACTTTAAAGGTAACGGATACAAATTCACATATAGGATCCAGAGTATCTTCTATATATGATACTGGAAAGTAAATTAATACGTATATTGTAATTGTAACGTTTATAACGTATGTATGTATACATGCTTCACATAATTAGATCCGAGAGAAATGCACATTGTTGAATAAGTATGATATCAAAACGGTTGAACGTCTTTAATAGTTAATATACACTGACCGTTACAATATGTGATACGCATATATTATCACTTACAAATAATAGTTGATTTTTTGAAATATGTGTGGGTGACGCGGTCGACCGGCGGTTCCGTGGTCACACGATCACAAAATCAGATGATGGCCCATAGATAAAAACATTATATGCATGATGACTAGACCGGCTGATACCTTAGAAATCCAACAAAATGTGGTCCATGGTTCTTGATCGTATCGTATGGATCACAAACAATAAAAATTCAAATCATCCATTTTCTTTTTATTTTTTCCACTCCAACAAAATCAAAATATGCCTTTCCTTGTCATAATTTTAATTCACCAAATATGCCTTTACTTTTATTTTATCTTGAAAACTTCCAACGGTTCCATACTTTATGTATTGTATTTGATGAACAACCTATATATGTGTTATTTTGAACTACTTACTATTTCGGGAATACACTCTTTATAAAATACTTGACATTCATGGAATTAATTAAAATCCAGCAATTATCAGATACTTGACCAACTTATTTAAATTTGATGGATTGTGTCTTTAAAATATCATGATTTGGTTAAGAACAAATAGATCCGTACACGGTTTTACACTCTGATTGTATTCTTCTTAATTACCATCATTCAATTCAATGGTTTTTGTTTGCTACCATTTAATGATGTTTAAGGTAGATTTTTGTACACAAATTAATCAGTAATCGAATTGAACGAATGTGAACTAAACCGAAAAAAGTCTGATATGAAAATGATACCAGATTTAACATCGATTAGATTGATTTTATATAGAAAACAAAAGATTCATGTCATTAACAATAGAGTTCATAATAAAACCAAAACTGATATGTATTATTAGAAGAAAAAGGAAAAAGAAATAATGAGAACAGAAAGCCAAAACAGAATTGAAGATGTCCAAAAAAAATAGAATTGTATATTATAAGATAAGTATCCAAGTAGAGTAAGTGATAATTACAAGAGATATACTCAGCATTAACACGGAGTGACCACTCTTGTCGAGAGAGAAGAAGAGAAACCACCATGTCGATATTGACCTCTAGCTTCGTTGCGTATCTGGCTTGTGTGCCGTTTTCATCCCTCACGAGTCGTTTTCCCTGTCGTTTTCTTGGCAACCTTTGTATTTATTCGCCAGGTCGACTAACAACGTCCAACCACGTGTACCTTTCTTATCACTCCCAACTGGCTTTTTGTTAAATTATTTCCGCCGCTTATATGCAGCCACGTAAGTCAGTCAGTGAATTTATTTTATTTTTCAGGCATGATTGTTTTGGGCCATTTTTTTCATGTGTTCTTTCTAAAAAAATTACTTCTTCGCTCCCGGCCGCCTACATTGTACTAGTCGGTAAAAAAGCTTATTTGCAGCTACATACATAACCAAACCTTTTAGCTTCATGACAACAAAAAACCAAAACTTTAGAAAAAAGTTGGTAAGAGATAAACTTAAATATAAAAACAAAGCAATGGTGGTTTTTTAAAAAAAAACCGCGATGGTAAAATTTGTGTGTGATCTTTATCAGAAAAAAAAAATGGTGTGATTTCTACAAATAGCATAATTAGCAAAGGTTTTTTTTTTCTCGAATAAATCAGTGAAGACAAAAAAATATATGTAAACGGTAGGGAAACACCATGCAACTTAGAAATGCTAATCCATTCTTATTTATGTTAACAGTTAATCACAGTTGATAACTGAAAATGCTTTCTGCATTGCTGACACACCAATATAGAAATCGACTGTCTATTAAAAACCAAAAAAACAAAAGCACAAGAAAGCAAGAGACAGTGCACCACCCGTAAGTCTTAACCATGAAGCAATATCTATTTTAGATATTTTTTTACAAATAAAACCGTAAAATTTAGCTATCGAACACATATGCTAAAAATAAAGCTAGAGACAACACGAGTTTAGTTTCTTAGATGCGTTATTGAGCTTCCAAACGCCAGACTCTTGTGTACATTTTGACTTATTAGGACCAAGCCATCGAGAGGATGACACGAGTCTTAGTACTAGGATTATAAATACGATTTAGTGGTGCTGATTTTATTGTGATCGGAAAAAAAAATCATATATCAATGATGATTTGTAATGATACCAACCAAATAAAAATGACTCAATCAGTCAGCATTATTATATTTCAGTGCTATCTGACATGAATTCGAATATGATATATAGTATAGGTCAAATTGGTAAAACTTACTAAATAAAGTAGGTCTAATGGAATGAACGAAATTTATATTGTAATTAGAAGAACATTTCTCACCATTACCAAAAAAAAAAGAACATTTCTCAAGTGGGTGTTTTTTATTTTCTTACTTCTATTGGACACAACACAAAAGATTAGAACACATAAAAACTAGTCTACTTTTTAAAAGAGATCTAGTACCTCTCTTCTCCAAAAAAGAAATATTTTGATTTAGGACTAAGTGACTAACATAGAAATGTGGAATACTTGTATGATTTTTTTCTTTTTTTTTACATACTACTTAGTGGTTATACTTATTTTCATCCCCATCTATATATATTCCTGGTTTTACCCGAAAAATTATACAACCCAAAATATGGAGGAGTTGCATAGTCGAAAACCTTTGTTATCATTATTTGAAAAAATTCCATTTATCATGGCATTCCTTTTCATCCGTACACTATTGTTACTTTCTAAAGGGACATAGTAGAAAGAAAAAAAAAAAAAGGAAAAAAAAAAACAATTATCCTATTATTGTTTTGTTGCTTTTAGCAATTAGCACAAAGTTCAACTCACCAAATCACATCACATCATATAAATACCACTTGGATCATCAACATAGTTTGCATTACCAAAAACCTTTCCTCAAGAAAAAAAACACTTAAAAATTTTTACACGTCCTGTTGGTTGATATATGAGAACAAAACTTTGTTCCCCTTTCTCATTATCAACCAAATACCACCTGCTATTTTTTTTTTGTTTTTGTAACATTTAATATTTGATTTCTTATTTATTTGAACTCATCTACTACTTTACTTGGTTACATCTCACCCTCATCTTCTTCTTCAATCGTACACTGTCACTCGTCTCTTCTGAAATTTTCCCAACAAAAAAACAAAACAAAATCTTTCCATTTTTTCAAGAAATCATATTAGGTAAGAAAATCTAGGCTTTTGGCTCCGTGAGATCTAACGAAACATGTCGGCCGTCGATTCAACTGATCGGCGGGACTTCATCGTGAACATCAACGGCCAAGAGAGTGGAGCCGTCGGTGCTACAGGGTCAAGCAGCAATGCTGAGGGAGGTAATATTTGGAAAGAATCAAGTTATGACTTCTGGGATGGTGAAAAGGGTAAGAATGAAAAGAAAGGAGACGACGACGACGAAGACGGCGGCAGTTTCCATTTCAGGCAGCCGAAGGAGCGGCAGAGGAGGCATTCGGCTGAGTTGTCTGACCCGCCGTCGAGGCTGATTGGTCAGTTTCTCCACAAGCAGAGAGCTTCAGGAGACGAGATCTCTCTTGATGTTGAGCTTAACATGGCTGAGCTACAGAGCAACACGCCACCACGTGCTGCGACTGCAAGCAACACCCCGCGACGCAGTGGCTTATCGACTATTTCTGAATCTTCCTCTCCGTTCACGACCAAAGTTAAAGCCGACGCTGTAAGACGGAGGCAGAACAGAATATCTCTTGGTGGAAGTAGCGACGAAGAAGGACGAAACAGAGACGAAGCAGAGCTTATGAAGTGTAGTTCGACCAAACCGATGCTGAGGAGGAACAAGACGAAATCAAGATTGCAGGATCCTCCGACACCGACACACCCGGCGATTGACAAAACAGAGATGAAGTCCGGTCGGAGATCCGGGATTTTCAAATCTGGATTTCTTGGGAAAAGCCCTAAAGCGGGTACTCCAGGAAGAGGTGGGGTCTTGGATGAAGAGGAAGAGGAAGATCCGTTTCTGGACGAGGATCTACCGGAGGAATACAAAAGAGACAAACTTAGCTTCTGGGTTTTTATTGAATGGATAAGCCTTATTCTGATAGTAACCAGTTTGGTCTGTAGCTTGACCGTAGATAACTTGAAACGCAAGACATGGTGGAAGCTAGATTTGTGGAAATGGGAAGTGACCGTTTTGGTGTTGATATGTGGGAGATTAGTCTCGAGTTGGATAGTGAGAATCATTGTCTTCTTGGTCGAGAAGAACTTCCTGTGGAGGAAAAGGGTTTTGTACTTCGTCTACGGTGTGAGAAAATCTGTTCAAAACTGCTTGTGGTTAGGGCTAGTGTTGCTCGCGTGGCATTTCTTGTTCGATAAGAAAGTCGAAAGAGAGACTCGGATCACGCCGCTTCAGTACGTGACGAGAGTGTTGGTGTGTTTGCTCGTAGCTGTGATCATTTGGTTGGTTAAAACAATTCTGGTTAAGGTTCTTGCTTCATCGTTCCACATGAGCACTTACTTTGATCGGATCCAGGAGTCGTTGTTCACTCAATACGTTATTGAGACTCTCTCGGGTCCTCCTTTGATGGAGATTCAGAGAATGGAGGAAGAAGAGCAAAAGGTAACAGAGGATGTCAAAAGCTTAGAGAAACTAGCTGGAGCTAAGTTGCCTCCAGCTCTAAAGGAGACTGTTAAAAGTTTTATGAAAGTCGGGAGAGCACAAGCTGGGCTGACTCGGATTGGTTCCAAGAAAGGAGTAGATAGAGACGGGATTAGGATTGATCATTTGCAAAGAATGAACACAAAGAATGTATCTGCTTGGAACATGAAGAGATTGATGAACATAATACGAAAAGGAGCTCTTTCCACTTTGGATCAAAAGATTCAGGACACAAGTCAGGAGGATGAAGACGCTACGCAGATACGAAGCGAGTACGAAGCTAAATGTGCAGCTAGGAAGATATTCCACAATGTCACCGAGCCAGGTTCCAGGTATAATTAATTATATATAGCTTTAATATATCATCATCATAAATATCAAAGTTCTTGATTAGGTTGATTTCAGCTTAACTAATTAAGAGGATCTTGTATATGGTTTTTAGGTACATATATTTGGAAGACTTCTTGCGTTTTTTATGTGAAGAGGAGTCTGAAAGAGCCATAGATCTCTTTGAAGGAGCTTCAGAGAGCCATAAGATCAGCAAGTCTTGCCTCAAGAATTGGGTGGTAAGTCTCTCAAATTCGATATATCTCAAGAATCTTTTTCATGGAAAGCAGAGTTACGTACGTTATCTAATTCATCTCGTGTTAATTTCTTCACAGGTTAAGGCGTTTAGAGAACGGAGAGCTTTGGCTTTGACCTTAAACGATACAAAAACAGCAGTGAACAGGCTTCACCGTATAATCAACGTGTTGATTGGCATTATAGTCATAGTCATCTGGCTTCTCATACTAGGAATCGCCACAACTAGATTCTTGCTAGTCTTAAGCTCTCAGCTTCTTCTAGTAGCCTTTGTATTCGGAAACTCATGCAAAACCATTTTCGAAGCCATCATTTTCCTTTTCGTTATGCACCCATTTGATGTCGGTGACCGATGCGAAATCGACGGTGTTCAGGTTTGTTCCCTCCTATATATACAATAAAATTGTTTTTCTTATAATGACAATATTGTGACTTTGTTCTAATCTATCAATTGTTTATGTAACAGTTGGTTGTGGAGGAGATGAACATATTGACGACTGTTTTCTTGCGATATGATAATCAAAAGATCATATACCCGAATAGTGTTCTTGGCACAAAACCGATAGCTAACTATTACCGAAGTCCTGATATGGGAGACGCGGTCGAATTCTTTATCCATATAGCAACTCCTCCTGAAAAGATAGCTGCTATTAAACAAAGAATACTCAGGTTCGTTAAACCCTAAACCGTAAATCCTAGGTTTAACATTATGATTCTTAACATTATTTCTTATGTTTTAATTTCATGCAGCTATGTAGACAACAAAAAGGATTATTGGTATCCTGCACCTATGATTGTGTACCTAAGCATTGACGACTTGAATAGTGTGAAGATTGCGGTGTGGTTGACACATAGAATGAATCATCAAGACATGGGAGAGAGGTATATAAGAAGAGGTCAATTACTAGAGGAAGTTGCAAAAGCTTGTAGAGAGCTCGATATCGAGTATCGTTTATATCCTCTTAACATTAATGTTCGAAGTCTCCCTCCTACGGCTGGTCCAGTGACTTCAGACCGTATTCCTCCTTCATGGATGCAACAACGCAATCCTTGAATTGAAATGATTCTAGTGAAAGAGAAATATGATACTTCCAACAGCGTTATACGAAAGAAGATTATGAATTCTTTTGTGTATATATTTATGTATGAGTGGTTTTGTTTGAAGTTAGTAGTTTTGTGATGCTTTAAGTAGTTTATTGTTGTAGCTAAGTTTATGGCCTTGAGACAATTTTTTATGTTGTTCTACTAAATCGAGGAAATGAAGGCACAATTGTAAAACCCTTATAAAATGGTTCAATTCAAGTTTTGCATAAACTAACATTTAAATTTGTGATAACACTTGTTTCAAAATAAAGTAGACACTTAAAAAAAAAAATAGTATAAGTATATTACAAAAAAAATTCATATATTAAGGAAAAAAATTATCAATTATTTATCATATTTAATTATTTTTAAATCATAACATTACCTATCTAGACGTGTTTAATTTTGAATTATAATTAATAAATTGTATTAATTGAGATCGGATCGGATCGGATCGGGAACCAGATCTATCCAAACCGTGCCGAGGGCCGCGTTACTTGTGAATCGAAACCGGGATTGTTAATTCGGATCCAGAACCGGATCCGTTTATCCTGCTTGGGTATAGGTATAACCCACCCGGAACCCCTAAATCCGGGTCTTTAAATAACCCAAATCATCCATCGGATCTGATAATACTTCGATCCAGCTTCTTCCCACCCGTAACCCTTAAAAGAGCTCCTCGGATCCTCCGATTCTAGTCTCCACAGATTCTGACGGCCTTTTATTATAATTTTGTTAAACAAAGGTGCCTCAAATTTCAAACCTTTTTTGCTTTTGCTCTGTTCGTCTCTAACTCTGTTCGCTAATTTCTTCGTATCAAAAAAACTCTGCCTTGCTCGCAAATTTCAAAAGGGTTCTGTTTGTTTGTTTTCAGTGTATGACTTATTTCATCAGAAAGTTTTTACCTTTGTTTGATTTCATTCAACTCAATTTGTGTGGTTGTGTTATTGTTGAATAATGTGGTTTTATGATTTTGATCTCTGTTGTCTTTGGTTTTGATCAAATTGTATAATGCTGATGTTGTTAGTTAAGATGATGATCTTTGTAACACTTAGTGTCATTGTAAAAGTCTAAAAGTTTTGTTTTTTTTAATCAATGAATAGGGGATTTTGGTGGAGAAGCTATACGAGCTTTTGTATGAGATGGATGAATCAAATGAGATCATCTTGCAGAAATCGAAGAGGTTGACATCTGTTGTTTGGAATTACTTTGAGAGGGTGAGAAAGGCTGATGTGTGCTATGCTGTTTGTATTCAGTGTAATAAGAAACTCAGTGGTTCGAGCAACAGCGGGACTACTCATCTTAGGAACCATCTTATGCGGTGTCTCAAACGAACCAATCATGACATGTCTCAGTTGCTGACACCTAAAAGAAAGAAGAAAGAGAATCCAGTTACTCTTGCTACTCCTATCAGTTTCGATGAGGGTCAACAGAAAGACGAGTATCTCAGACCTAAGTTCGATCAGGAGCAACACCGTAGGGATGAGGTGGTTCTTAGCCGAGGAAGTGGAGGAAGGTTTAGTCAAGAAAGGAGTCAGGTTGATCTTGCACGTATGATTATTATGCACGGTTATCCGTTAGCCATGGTTGATCATGTTGGTTTCAAAGTGTTTGCTAGGAACCTTCAGCCCTTGTTTGAAGTTGTGCCAAATAGCACAGTTGAGGATTCATGTATGGAGATTTACATGAGGGAGAAGCAGAGAGTGCAGCATACTTTGAATAATTTATATGGCAAGATCAATCTTTCCGTGGAGATGTGGTCTTCACGGGACGGTGCTAACTACGTGTGTTTGGCCTCTCATTATATCGATGAGGAGTGGAGGCTACACAGGAATGTTCTAAACTTTATCACCTTGGATCCTTCTCATACTGAGGATATGCTCTCGGAAGTGATCATCAGATGTTTGATTGAATGGAGGCTTGAGAGCAAGCTCTTCGCTGTAACGTTTGACAGTTTTTCTGTTAATGAAGAGATTGTCCTGCGAATTAAAGACCACATGTCTCAGAGCAGCCAGATCTTAATCAACGGGCAGTTACTTGAGTTGAAATCTGCCGCTCATCTTCTGAGTTCTCTTGTCCAAGATTGCTTGGAGGCTATGAGAGATGTGATCCAGAAGATTCGAGCAAGTGTGAGATATGTCAAGAGCTCACAATCAACACAAGTAAGGTTCAATGAAATCGCTCAACTCGCTGGAATCAACTCCCACAAGCTCTTGGTTCTTGATTCTCTTGGTAACTCGAACTCTACTTACGTGATGCTTGAAACTGTGCTGGAGTACAAGGGTGCGTTTTGCCATCTGCGTGATCACGATCACGCGTTTGATTCATCTCTAACCGATGAGGAGTGGGAATGGACAAGATACGTTACCAGTTATCTTAAACTTGTGTTCGATATTGCCTCTGACTTTTCAAGAAACAAGTTCCCGACAGCAAATGTATACTTTGTTGAGATGTGTGATTTCCACATCCAGTTGATCG
>NC_025699.1:6893548-6896304 GCF_000633955.1 Camelina sativa | reverse complement strand
TTGTGTTCGATATTGCCTCTGACTTTTCAAGAAACAAGTTCCCGACAGCAAATGTATACTTTGTTGAGATGTGTGATTTCCACATCCAGTTGATCGAGTGGTGCAAGAACCAGGACAATTTCTTGAGTTCTCTTGCAGCAAATATGAAGACTAAATTCGATGAGTATTGGAACAAATGCAGCCTTGTTTTAGCCATCGCTGCGATATTGGATCCTCGATTCAAGATGAAGTTGGTAGAGTATTACTACTCTAAGATCTATGGCAGCACCGCTCTGGATCGCATCAAGGAAGTGTCGAATGGTGTCAAGGAGCTTCTTGATGCATATTCAATGTGCTCATCTATTGTCGGTGAAGACTCTTCATTCTCTGGCTCTGGCTTAGGTAGAGCCATGGACACTAGAGACAGATTGAAAGGATTCGACAAGTTTCTCCGTGAAACTTCTCAGAACCTGAACACAACATCAGATTTGGACAAATACTTGTCTGAACCAATGTTCCCCCGTACTGGCGAGTTCAACATTCTGAATTACTGGAAGGTTCATACACCAAGATACCCTGTCCTCTCTCTTCTGGCACGTGACATTTTGGGGACGCCAATGTCAATCCTTGCGCCTGATTCAACGTTTAACTCTGGGACACCAATGATCGCTGATAGCCAGAGTTCCTTGAACCCTGATATTAGACAGGCTTTGTTCTGTGCACATGATTGGTTGTCTACAGAAACAGAAGGTACAATCCCAAACTCTCTATTCAAGTCTCCTTTATAAAGAACTCAAACAGTCAATCTTCAACTCCTACTGACTTAGCTTTTAAATCTTATAACGAGCCAAGAAACTCTACCATTGTCTAGACAATACGCTCTACCAGCTTAGTGAAGAGAAGAACAAAATTCAAGGTACTGAGCTCTTTCTGTTCCTTTCTTCCATTGTCTTCTTCATCATTTTTACATCTTCATCATTTTTATGGAATGTCTCTCAGTAGTTGGCTAAGGTGCTAAGGTGATTAAGCGAAAGCAAAATGCTGGTAGATGGTCGTGTGGCGAAGATGGGGACAGAAGGTACAGAGGGTTTAATTTAGTTTGCATTTGAGATTGCGATTTCTATTTATGCATTAGGAAGATTAACATATGAGAGATATTGTTCTTGTAACAAATAGCATCCTCAAGTTTAAATTATAGCAAAGGGAAATAAGTTATATCAGTCGATTTTGTTTCTTTCTGAAACTCTTTTTCTTATCTTGACATGGAAACAAACACGCATTCTAATTGGAGTAGGAAATGAGGAATAATGATAGTACGTAAAATAAACTCAAATAAATTGATCTGTGTAAAAATAGTAATGTAAACAAAAATGTGTTGTGATGTAGAATGTGTGAAGAGAGCTACAAGTCGTAGAATGCAAAAGAGTAAATGAATCATATGATAAATCAAATCAAAAACATTCTAATGAACACATAGAGAGGAAGTGTGTGTGTGCGTGTGTGTGTGTGTGTGTTTTACGTTCGCTTGTTGGGTTCGAAGACGTATTTGATCAACGAATCTTTGATGGAAAGCATCTCTGGAAACTCCTTGCTGAGCTTGGAACCATCCATCTCGTTGTTGCTCCGTGGTGCAACGATGACCTTAGCCTGTTCTTCCAAAGTGAAGTTGGACCATTTGAAATCCGGCTCAATGTAACTCTTGTACATCTCTAGAATCTCGTTGTGGCTCACCACTCCTGGATTGGTGAAGTTCCATATCCCCCTTAGGTTCCTCTTCGCCATTTCAATTGAGATTGGTAAAAGTTCGTCTAGTATGGTCATGCTGTTTGGGATGTTCACCACTTTGTTATAACGCGAGATCTTTGTGATGAAGTTCCTCGGGTTATTCAAGTCAGATGAGATTGGCATCCGCACTCTCAAGGTGCACACGTTGTCAAATTCTCTTAGAAGCTCTTCGACCTTGCAAAAAATAGAAACAAGAGGATTTTTATGGACAGAGTTTTAAGACATTGAGGATCAGATGTTTGTTTGGTTATGAGATGCTATCTTACCATTGCTTTTGTTTTTGAGTAGAAAGAACCGGTGAAGTTGGGTTTGTCTTCTTCTTTAAAACCAATCCCTGAACCTTCTGGATGCGCAGCATCGTACTCGAATATACAACCAGTGGCAAAGTTCATCATCAGTAGATCATTCTCTCTGCAAACATCTGCTAGAGTCAAAGTTCCAGCAACATTAACCCGGATGGTCTCGGTTTTGTGAGATTCACACCAGTCAACATTGGGTCTACCAGTTAAACCGGCAGCGTTGAAGACATGACTAGGTTTGATGCTGCGAATATCCGCCACTAGAGAAGCTCTGTCTTCTAGTCTCCCTTTTCCATACTCGTATGGAATACCTTGCTTCTCACATAGTTTTCCCAGAAGGCCACCGAGCCACCCAGTCTTCCCATAGATAAGGAACTTTAAAGATGGTTTGTCTGCAGAACCACCAGCCCTGGTCGGAGTAACCACCGTGAATGTCTGATTACCATCTGTTTTCTTGTGCTCGTCAGAGCCATCAGAGTGTCGGTCACCTGGCATCATGAGCATCCGTGGATGAGGAAGCAGAGCTCCAGAAACGTCGCCCCACCACTCAGGGTTCTCAGTGTACCATTCCATTGTCTTCCTGAGTCCTTCTTCCCAAGTGGTTCGTTCACACCATCCCAATTTCTTCAGCTTCTGGTCATCGAGGAAGTACCTCTGGTCATTGAAAGGCCGGTTCTCCACAAACTGAATGGT
>NC_025699.1:6877122-6892818 GCF_000633955.1 Camelina sativa | reverse complement strand
TTCTTCAGCTTCTGGTCATCGAGGAAGTACCTCTGGTCATTGAAAGGCCGGTTCTCCACAAACTGAATGGTAGAGTCAGGGTCTATTCCAAAGAGTTTGCTAATGTCATTGGCAACGTCAATCACTCTCCTTTCTCTCGTAGTCCCGATATTGTAGACATGGTTAACTTCCCCTTTGTGAAGAACAACCTCAAACGCCTCAGCAACATCTTCGCAGTAGAGGTAACTCCTAACATTAGAACCATCTCCGTGGATTGGGAGAGCCTTCCCATTCATAGCCAACAAGATGAACTTAGGAATCAACTTTTCAGGAAACTGGTTAGGACCATAAACATTGTTCCCACGAGTTGTTATAACTGGTAACCCGTAAGATCTACCATACGCCATCACAAGCATCTCAGCTCCAGCCTTAGTAGCAGAGTACGGGTTAGTAGGAAGCAACTGAGAAGCCTCGTGATTTCCAACAGAAGCATCCTCATCAGTCTCTCCATAGACCTCATCAGTACTGACATGAATAAACCTCCTGATCTGACCAGTGACTTTACAAGCTTCCAATAAAACATGAGTACCATAGATATTGTTCTTGGTAAACTCAAAGCTATTACCAAAAGAGTTGTCAACATGAGTTTGAGCAGCGAAATGCATAATGGTGTCGATCTCTTCAGTGATGAGAAGGTAGTTGACGAGATCAGCACTGGCGATGTCACCTTTCACAAACTTGAAATTGGGAGAGGATTTAGAAGGGTTGAGGTTTTTGAGGTTAGAACAGTAATCAAGCTTGTCAAGGACAACGATTTTGTAGTCAGGGTAGCTACGAACAAGTCTGTTGGCAACATGGGAAGCAATGAAACCAGCAGCACCAGTGATGAGGATGTTCTTTGGCTTATAAGTAGCCATGTTGAATTGTGGAAATAACAATCAAATCTGTTACATCAAAAAAAAAAACCATGAAAATTGCATTCAGGAAAGCTCCAAATGTAATTTAATCAAACAGATAGACTACAAAACTAAGCAGAACCATTTCAGATCTATTCATTTTGGGGAAATCTCTCACTGTGATTCAGCTTCGATAGAGAAATTTTATGAAGCAACAACGATGCTATAAGCGAGAGATAATTCTAAAAAAATTGATCAGATCTAGATCCACAGCGAGTAAGACAAATGTAGCAATCAAAATACGCAAAAAAATTTCGCAAAGATTGAGGCAGCAGATAGATCCAACGAAAAGCGATGATGAGAAAGCATCAGACATTATAAAACGAACGAAGAAGAGAAAATTTTCAGAACATTGCATCAAACGCAGCCTTCACAAATTAAGCTTAGAGATCAGGAAACAAAATTGTGAAAGCAAAAAAGAGTTAACGTACCGGGATCGATTGAGAGATCAGGATGAATCTAAAGCTTGACGAATCTGTTGAGAGAGGGAAAAAAAATCGTGGCCGGAGAAGAGATAAATAAAATAAATAAATAAAGGAGTGAAGAAAGAAGAAAGAAGAAAGAGAGAGAAGGGAAGGGAAGGGGGAAGAACCAAAACGGACGAGCGTCTCTGAAATTAAAGAGTAAAATCTCTCTCTCTCTCTCTAATTAATTTTTGAGAGACAGTTACGGAGAACCAGGGGGAGACTACGAAATGACTAATTTACCCCATTATTACGCATTTGCAAATTAATTATTTTGTTTCCTTTTTTCGTCACCTGACATTAATTGTTTTATAGTAGTTTCCTATCATTTATACTAGATTAATTAACCGAAAATATAGGCAAACGTAGAAATTTCGATTTGTCCGCATGAGTTTCGGTTTCACAATTGTATGTAGGAACTAGGAAGACAACTTTCTTTGTTTGTAATTTATTAACTTTGAACGAACAAACATATACTCCCTCTGTATCAGAATACTTGATTTTTTAAGATTTTCACTAGGATTAAGAAAATAATTAATGTCATCCAAACAATACAAATGATTAACCCAAAACAATAAATGATGTATATAACCGTGTGCTTTTTTTTTTATGCTTAGAACAAATGGATTGATTTAATAGTTTATTTATAGTAAAAGCAAAATCATTAAATAGTTAGTTGATTTTGAAAATAAGAATGCATTAAATACTCTAGAAAATCAAGTATTCTGATACAAGAAAAAATCCTAGAACATCAAGTATTTTGATACAGAGGGAGTATATAAATAGTACTATCTATATGGTGCCTAAAGCAAACTAAGGATTGATGCCCAAAAAAAAAGTTTCGCATAATACAATGACATAAAAGCTAAAGCTTAATATGTTTACAAATATAAACAAATGTTGGATGTTCAAAATGATAATAAAAAAAAAGAATATAAATAAACAAACAAAACAGACAGAAAAAAAACAACCATGAGGTGGTGGGCTAGTGGTTCTAGCCTTGGTGGAAGAGTCGTTCTGTTGGTCTAGGCCAGGGATCGATTCTTCCCAAGCGCAAGAATTGCTCAGCTTTATCCCTTTGGCTACATGGGTATGGGTCCATTGCTTACGGCCCATTTGCATAACTAGGGGGACCCTATCCGTGGGATGCCCTTCCCCCAGAGAGATTAGTCTCGGACCTTCCACGGGTCTGGAGATTTACTCTCTGAGTTAACCAAGAAAAAAAAAACAGACAGAAAAAAACTATATAATAATTACTTTATCTGAAATTAGCACTTTCCATTTAATTATTAAGCCATTGTATAGTAATTCTTCTGATCTGTTAAGAATAAAAATGAATCATAGAGATTGGCAAACTTGAGAAAAAAGGAAATAGAAGAAGACAAAAGAGTATTAGTTTAAATAATTAAAGAACAAATTTAATTTTATGATTCCCTTTTATTTTTATTTGAATTTATATTTAAATTATCTTGAATTATTCTATTATGCATTTAGTTTAATAAAAATTGTGATTTTTTACTACATACTATGTAATACAAATTTTTAAAGCGGGCATATATTATTCAATAGATTGAATAACTAAATACGGGTACAATATCCCACATCGCCTAAATAATTGGGCAATAGTTCAAAGTCATACTATAAAAGAGACCAAAATGTTCATAATACAATTGAGTAGAAAGCTTGATTTATCAGACATTCAAACTTAAAAAGCTTTTATTTGGTTTATTCCAGTTCTTTGTTTTAAAGATTTTTAAAAAGTTAAATATTATAAATATTTAAAACTTTTAAAAAGTTAAATATTTATATTTTATAAAAAGTATAAATATTTCTATTTTTTAGAAAGTTAAACTTTATAAAATGTTAAAAATATTAATAATATTTATACGTTTATGAAGTTTCAAATATTATAAATATTTAAAAAAAGTTAGAAGACCTTTAAAATATTAATAATATATTTAAACTTTTATGAAACTTCAAATATGAGAAATACTCAACCATTTTAAGAATTCCAAGTATTATAAATATTTAAACTTTATATGAAGCGTCAATCTTATAAAATGTAAATGGTTACAACTTTAATAAATAACATATCAACTCAATCTAATATTTATAATATAAAACAATAACTATTAAAAATTAAGATTATATAGTGCGAGTTAAAATACCTGGGGACGGAGTTATATAGCAGGTTTGTCGATATTTATATAAATTTAAAATATCATTCATTGGTGTTAAACGGGTAAAACATCATTTCATTATTTTGTTAACACTATCGGTATCCAAAAATAGACATGTCTATTCAAATTGATTAATAAATATTATGTAAAAATAAATTATATTGCAGTATCATATTGTCTAAACTTTAAACCACAAAATTAATAATTATTATATAATTATAACATATTTAGTCAACAAATACAATTTATAATTTAAATGTTTCAATTATAAATAATTTGTCATGCGGTACACCGCGGGTCCTAATCTAGTTATTAAATAATTTAACTTTAAGTAATCTAACAAAATAATATTAGTAAAATTGTTTTTTGTTTAAAGAAAAAATGGAAGAAAAAATCAATTTTTTGGAGAAAAGAAGGAAAAATGGTTTAAAAAATTCATTTATTGATTAACAGTTGAGAGGATTCGAATCTAAGAGGGGCAATGAGAACAACACTTGAATAGTTAAACCACTAGGCTATAAAGAATATTCTCACATTTGATGCCCCTAAAATCCTATATAAATTCTGCTGTCTGAAACCCTTGCTTGTTGAGCTTTAACTACGGGTCCGGCCTAAGTACATGCTACTGTGAACTATCTACTTAAAAGAATAAAATCCTACTAACAAAATGGGAAACAAAAATGAAAAAAGTATAAACAACATGTTAGGATACTAGTGTTGGATCAGAAAAATAGTTTTTTTGCTTACAAAAACTCTATATTATCTTATTATATAAAGTTTGATGTCAAAATTACTCATTAACGAGATTGTGACGTGTGTCAATTATATCGATAAGATGTCGACACGTGTCCAAATTACTGTCTAATATGATCGCGACATGTGTCAAGTTAACGATCTTATATTTTGACACATGTCTAAGTTAATCGCTAAAAAAAAGTTAAAAATATTTACCAACAAAAAAAAACAATCCAAAAGCAAAAATGAAAATATTTACTACCACCTATAATCAAATTTTATTGGATTGGTCATAAGCTCATTGCATTTATGTAGATATTTTTTCCTCAATTTTTCATGAAAAATATGTTTTGGCTAAACAATTTTAGTGGTTAAACATATTGTCACTACAAATTTTAGTGGTGAAAAGAAATTACCTCAAAGTGAAAGTAAAGAGACAGAAATTGGTTTAATTTGTTCACATATACATTTTATAGGTGGTGATTAAGAGCATATTTTAACAATAAAACACATTATTAGTGGTAAAACAAAGAGTACAATTGTATGTGGATGCTAATAAGATAACACTATAACGGGTTGATTGCATGTAAAATATTTTGTGAATAAATTGTTGAACGCTTTTGAAATTTAGGAATAATAATATTCATAATGGTTAATATTTGAAAAATATTTTGGTGGTCGATAATTTAGCTTAAGGTTATTGTAAGAATTGTAATAATAAGTTTAAAATAGAAAAAAAATAAAAGGAAAGTTAAATATTTGATTGGTTTAGATTTTACAATTAAACAAGGTTATATATCGGTTTGGATTTATAAATAAGAATTAGGGTTTAGATTATACAATTAAAACGAAATTACATGTCGGTTTGGGTTTACAAATGAGGTGGTCAGGGTTTAGATTTTACAATTAAAACAAAATTTTATGTTGGTTTGGGTTTACAAATGAGATGGTTAGAATTTAGATTTTACAATTAGAACGAAAACATATGTCGGTTTGGATTTACAAATGAGATGGCTAAGGTTTAGATTTTACAATTAGAACGAAATTATATGTCGGTTTGAGTTTACAAATGAGATGGTTAGCGTTTAGATTTTACATTATATATCAGTTTAGGTTTATAAAAAAGTAATTTAAATTTTTAATTTTATAATAATGTATACATATTTTATTTTCTTATTTTATAAGGGGGTGAATGAAGAGGTATTGTTCATTTCATTTACAAAAAAGTATTTCTATAATTTTAAATCTTTTAGTTTTATTAAATTATTTTAAAATCCGCACTTCGTGCGGGTCCTAATCTAGTATATTATATGTTTGGAACACGATGAAACAATAGAGAATGATACTAATAGTTTAGGCACTGTTGAAAAATAATGATTGTTCTTCAAGAGTTACATAATTGATCACATAATTATTAGTCATAACAATAGCTTTGTCGAAGCCAACATCTTAAAATTGGCAAGCAACTTCCAAACAATAAACACTAGCGGCATTGAGGTGATCATCTAGAGCAGACCGGTACGGTTCATATAAATGAAAACATAGTATGAGTTGTCGAATGTCGCAAAGAAAGTAACAGCTCCTGGATCACCATCTCACGTTCATCTTCAGTCTCTAGAGCAGACCGGAACCTGATTGTCACAGCCTTTAAGCAACGAGCATTTCTCAAGATATATTTTGCCAAATCTATCACTTTTCGAGATCCTTGTATCCCTGTCCACTTGAAAGTTTCAAGACTCGATAACAAGCATTCAGGAACACAATTCAGTTCATTATCCCAGCGAAGCAGTGGATCTAAATTACTCTCTTTATGGTCCTGAGATCAAACATGAGAGCATGGCTTAAACATAATTTACGGTAAATTAAACAAAAACGAACGAACTCTATGAAAGAAACTTACATCATTAATATAGACCTCTAACTCTTTTAAATTAGGAGAATCTTTAAGTAACCGAACAAGTAGTTTCGACCAATTTGGATCGCATGGACATAGCTTCAGATGTTTTAGCTGGTTAAATGCAAGACCTTCACGATACACCGCCTGCACATGATGAAAAATGATTCAACCTCAAGATAACCAGCTGGTTGAGTTTTCTAAAATGAGATTGGTAGATAAATGGAAACAGATTATACCTCTTCAGCATTGACTCGTATGCATAATGAGACCCGCTTGACGAATGTGATTGATCTAACAAACTTTTCGACATCAGGGTTTTTCGAATCAATGTACGCCTCCTCCAAGTTAGGCATATCTTTGAATTCGAAGGAGTAGCTATCGTCCTCAGTTACATATCTTTCTTTATAATCCGTAACTTCGAAATACTTCAAAGAAGGAGTGTCTATCACAAGCTCATCGAACTTATCACCTCTTCTTATCTTTAGGGTTAGTCTCTGCAAAGATGGGACAATTACCCTCAATGTTCTAAGACAGTGATATTTATGTTGTTCCAACATTAGATCCTCAAGAACAGGGCAACTGGAAAGAAGTCGGTAAAAAGACTTGTCATCTGAGTAAATCACACGTCGAAGGAGCAAAGTTTTTAAGTTTGAGAGACAAGCCATGCGAGGTACATGCACGACTATGTCGTCTATGAGTTTCAAGATCACAAGCGATTTGCAGGTATACAAACTACTCGGTATCATAGTCAACGTGTGATTCGTACAATCAATAAGTTTGAGGCTTAACTCACGGACACAGCGAGAAACTGCTATTACAACCCACGTACTAAAAGTTTCAGCTTTAACTATTTGATTTGGTCCATAGCTAAAGTTGGGACGAAAGCATTCTAAGACCGGAGCTTTATGTAATGGCAGATTGAATTAAATAAAATTCACCAGATTTTCACGTTCAGGATCAAGCCCTACACTTAGGGGACCATCATATGAGTAATAGATTGAATCGTACTCAAGCTTAGGCAACCACATCCAAAGAAACTCCCATCGCTTGGATAATATACTTGTGCTTACAGCAACTTTTGTTGGGAGAAACAATAGTACCTTCAATAGCAATTCATCAGGCAATTGACTTATATTATCCACGTCTTCAAAATCTCCGAAACTCTTTTTCGGGTTTAACGAAGACTAGATTCGGACCCGCACGTATGTGCGGGGTTGATTTCAAAAACAAAGTTTACTAACATATTTCTAAACAATTTTTTAGAAATGTTATTAATATTCAAGATCTAAACTCTACATTTGGTTTAGAGAAAAAGAATGATCAGATTTGTTTTTGTTATCAATAAAGACAATACATATAAAAAAGTAGTAATAAAAAACGGTATGTTTATTTTGGGACAGAAAATGCGTCTCGTCCCGTATATGTTAAGATTTTTCATCGCATAACTAAGGTTTTAATAATAATTTAACTATTTGAGATCTTATATTCTATCGCATAACTAAGGTTTTAATAATAATTTAAATATTTGAGATCTTATATTCTAGTCCAACAAATAAGAAAATATGTAAGAGATTTGGAACTGCATATATGTACGACATTTTATTGGTAGATATATTTATTTGATATGACATTTAGAACATAAACTTATAATGGATTTCTTTCATAATATTGTTATCACCATAAATTTTGGATCGACATGATAGCGAACCCGGATCGATTGTGATATGGATTAGTGATCAGCTAGAAATTCATGAACTGGATGACTTTAAAATAGTTTTCAAGCAGATTAACCCCGTGTGCCCTGCAATATACTCCCTCCGTTTCAAAATATAGGATGTTTTAAGCAAAGCACGCATATTAAGAAGACTTTACTTTTAATAAGTTCAACCAATCAGAAACAATACTGCATAATATAAACTACTAAACTAATCTAAAAGTTGCATTGAAATTTGAAAACATCCTATATTATGAAACAACAAACTTCTCTAAAACATCCTATATTTTGAAACGGAGGGAGTATTAAATTATATTGACCCACAAAAAACCCGTCCCATGTAATCCACATAAGTAAATGTTATGTCTAAATCTATCATGCTTGAATTCATGTTACCCAAAATTCTCATCCTCATATTTTATCCAGAATAGTTTAGATAATATATTTTCTCCGAATTACATGTTTCTTTCCATATAGATATTAAATTAGATGGTCGTTTTAGAAATATCAAATAATATACTACCAAAATAAAATAAGTTTCCATATATACATTACCAATATTAATAATCTGATTAGTTATGAACACTTTTAAAAACGACTTTCATAAATATTGGCTACTTATCAAAGTTGTTGATTTAATTTTAATTATTTTGTAATTTGTAAACAAAGATCCACAAGTTTATATGATCAGGATCCAATGGATAAAAAAAATTAGCTGGTCTTTACGACCAAAAAAACAAAAATTACCTTTATGTTTATGTAATATATTAAAAAATAATTTATCTTTTATATCACACATATATATATTTTACACTATTTGTTTTCATATATAATTCTAAATACAGTAAAATCAATCACAAGTAAAGTATACTACACGTCAAGAAGTGCCTTGATTTTTCTCCTCCCTGTTTTACCTTAGAAAATACAGACATTACAATCGTAAATCATTTTTAAAAGTCTTTTAATCATGCAATTTCAAAACTTTGATTAGACTATGGGCCAGTTCGTTTAATCATGCAAGTTCACATTTTCTTAATCTGTCTCTGGTTTAGTTTTACCGACACTAATTACCGAATTCGTTGCCTTTAAGTCGCTCACTTGTAATTTGAGGGTTGAAACGAACAGACCTTATAATATATTATTGAAACTTGAGGGTTGCCACTACAGTAATGTTATATTCTATTATAACATGTATAAGTTATAATAAAAAAATAAAACATGTAGAGTTGTGCAAAAGGTGCGGTGTAGCTTGTGTATTCTGATTTTTTTGTATTGAAAACATTGTAACAGTTTTTCCTATGATTTTGGCTTTACATGTCACTCTGTATAAACCAAAAAAAAAAATGTGAGAAAACATAGGCTTAAGAAAATAATCCAATATTAAATTAAGAATCTTAATATGTAACTGATGATGCCATATTTATTCAAAAATGGCATATTCATTGTCCTGTTAACCGCTCAAAGTCAAACTCTCATTAATACATGTATATACATGGAAATAAAATTATCATAACCTTTCATCCTAATGTTGACGTGTACTTAAACTTATATACTTGCTTTTTGAAGTACAAAAAACAAAATAATAACTTTAGTTTACATGTAATTTTGAGACTATAATACATGAATTTTGCATTTCCTGGTTTCTTTTTGCTTCATACTCAAGATGCCACTGGGTTAATATCCGAGGCATGTGAGAAAAAACACCAAAAACACTATTTTGATTTTATAGAACCAAAGAAAACACCAAAAGAACACTACAAAAAAAACACCAAAAGAAATATTTTAATAGAACTATATCAATGAATCTGAGTGATCGGCTTGTCAATAGAAGCAGTATTTATACAAAAACAAATAAGCTGTCATTTAGGATTAAAAAAATCTTTCATCATTAAAAATATATTTTTCTTAATAGTTTTATGGTTCCTAAAATTACTCTGAATGGTTAGTAGGTTAGGAAAAACATTTGTTATATTGGTAGATATTTTAAGAAACAATCAATTAGTTTGTTATTAAAATGGTATAATGTTGACTGTTTTGATTTTTAATAGTCGATTAGTTATGGCAAGTACAAATTATTAGGGATATATTTGATTCTGATTTTTTTATTATCTACGTTTAATTGATTTTTCGGAGATTTTGGTATTAATTTCGAATTTTCCTAGATTTAAGTTGCTTAGATTATACTATGAACTTCCCTTCTAATTAGTTTTAATTAGTTGTTTAAATTCTACGCTAATTTTGTAGATTAATTTATTTAAATTTTATAGTAAGTTTCCGATTTTATAGTAGGTCTTAATTGTTTCCGAATTTTATGTGTTATTATCATTTAATATTTGTTCGGCTAGTATAATTATTATCAATCTGTTTGGCTCCAATTTAATTTCAATCAGTTTGGCTACATGATTTATACATATCCTTGTTCTGTTTTGAGTGGCATTTCATTGTAATAATCTCAAACTCTATGTCTACTTATTAAAAATGCTTCCCTTTTAATAGTATAGATTCTCCGATCGTTGACATAAACACCAATTTGTAGAATACTAAACTTTGGTTGAGGCGAGGAAAATAAAAATAGAGGAACAGAAGAAACCTAAATAAAATACTTATGATCTTTTTATTAAGCCTAAATAAAGAAAAAAGTGGGCCGGTTCTTAAATATTAACAGTTGGGCTTATATTTTTTTTAAGAGATAACTAATAAAATTGGCAGATCAACTGTAAAAAATAGCTTTCTCTAATATATCGAAAAAGTGAAGGTACTACGATTTGGCAAGCAATAAGAACTGTTTACTATATGCTGATAGGTCAGTTCGGGTTTATTTCACTAGAGCACGGGTTAAATTTTTTAATTTATTTATATTGTAGTTTTTATACAAAATACAATTTATGTGATTGTTTTTAAAAATTGTTGTGAATAAAAAATTATGCAATAAAATCATATGCTAAATATGATAAATCCGTGCTATAGCATATATTGAAATTTCTTTTGTTTATTTTGTAATTTTTATTTAAAACACCATATATGTGATTGTTTTATTTGTTTTAAAAGTTATTTTTTTTAGATGAAATACTATGCCATTAAATCATATGTTGAATATGACTTATTGAAAGAACTTATATTTTGTATAGATTTTGACATGCAGTACACCGCAAATTAAGTTATTTGATATAAAAAAATATTGTTTGTTAATTTTCTTTGAATTGTTTAGGGTTTAAAATTATATATTGTATTTTGATTGTTAATTCTATGACTTAACCTACAGCCTACCGCATATTAACTTTTTATTTCAAAATTAATTTAATCAACTTAATTATATATGTCTATTAATTTAATATTTGTATAACAAAATAATGAAATTATATTTTATTTGTGTAGCACCAAATTAATGAAATTTTAAATTTATATTAGTATCTACTCAAACACGTCATGTCATATAACTCCGTTGTATAATATTTTAACTTGCAGTACACCATGAATTATAATGTACTAATGTGTATAAACATCATAATCATCATTATAAGTATGATAGAATTAAAAGACATAAACCGAGAAATGATACCTTATCAAAAGATAACGATGGATTATTGATCGGTTTATTTGTAGTATAATCAAAAATTACTCTTAATCCGTGAATATTTTTTTAGATATGTTTGCCTATATATGGTTAATTAAATAATCTTTGGAGATTTTATTTTATTCTTTAGAATATCCTGTTTTAGCAGATCTTAAGGTGTTGACTGGTTCTCCTGCTACTTCCCGCAAATGCTGCGTTTTGCGGGTGGTAGCGATTGCTAGCGATTGGAACCAATCACACAAACCGCTCCCAATCGCTCCAAATCGCTCCCAACCGCTCCAAACCACTGAATTCCAAAAACTGCTTCCCGCAAACGTTTGCGGTTGCGGGCGATTGGTTGGAATTTTTTTTTGTTTGTAAAAAACTTAAAAAAAATCAATGATAATGATTTTTTTTGTTATATCTTCTATCTAACCATTTAACTCATTAATGATTGGAGAAAATGAAGTACGGATATAATTGCAGAGATTATAAAATAAACATATCAGAAAATAATATTCCAATTAACAATAATCCAGAAAACTTAATGTAAATTTAATGGCACATCGCACATAAGTTCAAAAAATCTAAATAAATATAATATTTCATCAGAAATTTAAGAAAATAAGATTATTTGTGAAAAATATTAAAACAAATCACTAGTGACTCTTCTCAACTCTCACTTGACCATTCCTACCGATACAGCTACTGACCCACGATCTAAGAGAAAAGAGAAAATATCTACGATCTAAAGCATATGTTTTGTCAATTATCAAATTACTTGATTAAATTTTTGGTGAAAAACCAAATGCATACAGGAATAAATATTTCAATATGTAATTTATTTGTTTTTGAATAATTATTTTAGTATTTTTTTAATAAATTTTAATTATAAATCAAGTTTAATAAAAATTTTGGTGTTTTTAAACATTTATATATTATATATCACATTTATTATGTTCCAACCGCTATTGCACCCGCTGGTTAACCAGTCGTAAACCTCCCGCAAACGCACCAATTTTAAACCGCTAAATCAGTCGTTCAAAACGCTTCATAACGCTTAAAACCGCAATCGTCCGCTTCCGTAATCTCCCGCAACCGCAACCGCAGCGTTTGAACCAGTCAGGCCTTAAATCGAGATTAACTAATGGTTATAACTCATATAACCTATGACCTATCAAATAATTAATTTTATAACCCATATTATATAGTCTATAAAAAAAGGTTGTGTACTTCCATTTTATTATATAGGGGATGCTAAACATATATCTTTGACTACTTCCACATATCTGACTATTTTCACATCTATGAATAATAGACATCATATTATTTTAAAAATTTCACTGATTTTCATTGTCTTGAATAGTTTACCAAAATACAGGGTTCCTAAATTACAACTTCGCAACTTAGACGATGGTAAGAACTTTTATTCTATTTGCATCAATATTTGTTTATTCCTTCTTTTTAATGTTTTAATTTAATTATGTTGTACTATTTCTATATTTTAGTTATATTATTTAGTTAAATTTAATTTTCTTATTAGAAATTTCTGATATATATATATATATATAAATTTAAAAAAAATTCTGTATTATTTTGAGTTTATTTTTTATTTTTCAGTTAAAAATATGTAAGATCAATATTAATTTGTTTCTTTTAAAATAAATATTTTAAATTTCTTATGTTGTAGTATTTTTAGATTTTTTATTTTAGTCTATATTTTATATCTATATTATCTAAGACTCTTATATCATCATGGTTTATTTTTTTAACTGTCTTTTAATTTCTCAAATTTTATTAGGTTGGTCATAAACTCATTGCAATCATTTAGCTATTTTCTTCACACTTTTTCATCTGAAATATTTTTTGAGCAAACAATTTTAGTAGTTAAACAAACTGTCACTAAAAATTTTAGTCGTGAAAAAGAACTACGTCAAAGTGAAAATAAACAGACAAAAATTGGTTTAATTTGTTCACATATACATTTTATAGGTGGTGATAAAGAGTGTACTTTAACAATAAAATATTTTAGGGTGTAAGAATACATTATTAGTAGTAAAACATAGAGTGAAACTGTATGTGGATGCTAATAAGATGACGTTTTGATGGGTTGATTGCATGTAAAACATTTTGTAAATAAGTTGTTGAACTTTTTGAATTTTGACAATAATAATATTTGTAATAGTTAATGTTTCAAAAACATTATAGTGGTCGATAATTTAGCTTTAGATTATTATAAGAATTGTAAGAATAAGTTTTAAATATAAAAATCTAAATTAGTGTATTAAATTAAAAACTCCTCTCTAACTAAAAATATTTATCTACTTATTTCTGAAAAATATATTTCACTTACAAAAAATATTTCTATATTTTTAAAAATTTTAATTTGATTAAAATAGTTTTAAAACCCGCATATTGTGCGGGTCCTAATCTAGTGATATATAAATCCCATGGTCTTTTTTAATCACAACCATGACTGATTCACACTAGTATGGCGACTGATTCAATCTTCACTTACAGTATTCACATTCAAACAAATCAACACATTTCGTTAGTACAAAACTACCATGCAGTAATCAAACTTCACTAGTGGTCTATACATATTAGACTGAAATCGACTATCCATAATCTCATTTTTAATGTATAATAGTTTAGATATGATATATGAAACAAAACAAAATGTTTCAAATACAGATTCGTTTGATTTTGGATACCCAAGTTACTTTTGTAGCCTTTTAGTACGTATATAATCTTAATGACTAAGAAATAGATACATAACATATGCACATCAACATTAAGTATATATATATATATGCTTTAGCCTTTAGCCTTTACATTCCAGTTCAATTAAATAAGATTTGGCTCCTTTACACTCAACAAACTTTTTTTTTTTTTTTTAACTTTTCCCATGCACGTTGGTATGTTATGTTGTTGTAAAGTGCAAAATACTGCTGGGAACCCACTTTCTCTAGTACAAATTTAGTAAAAAGCTTACTTAGTTAATTGACATGGAAACTCGCCTCGCTAAGCAATTGCCGCTTTATATAATGGAACCTTTTCATCTCGACCTATCTCAACGCCAACCAGAACCGTAAAACAATCAGCTTTCGTAATGTCTCACGAAGAAATTGTCCCCGTTGATTCCACCGAAGTTTTTGTTGATATGGATCCCATCTTCCCCGAAGATTCGCAGCAGTTCACGAGATCCGTCACTTTTCGGGAACAATATGTGTGGGAGCCCTGTGACAGCGAGAAGCTTCCGGAGACGTTAGCCTCAGGGATTCAAAGGTTTCTTCGTGTAGCAAACTTGGTTGAGTCTGAAGAACCTCGTATTGCTTATCTTTGTGAGTTTTACTCTCGTCTTCTTTAATGTTTTTAGGTCAATCGTTACTATTTGTGAATTTTCTCTTCTTTTCTTTGTTTTTTTTTCTTGTCGCTTTCTTGTTATAAAAGATTCATAAGTATTTTTGTCGCAGGCCGTTTTTATACGTTTGAGGTAGCTCACCGACTTGACGCTACTTCAACCGGAAGAGGTGTACGACAGTTCAAAAATTCTCTTCTTCGAAGGCTTGAGAAGGCAAGTCATCCAATATTGTAGAACGGGACACTACTGATTCTAGCTAGTTTCTTAAGTCTACGGTTATTGTTAAAGATATGAACGATCGTATAAATGATGTGGACTAGAGTTTCCGGATTATTCATGAAATATCTAAACATTATCTGTTTAATTATTTTGTCATGTGTCTTCATTGTTTCCTAGTAGGATGACGAGTTGACTGCGAGGTTAAGAAAAGAGAGGGATAATAAGGAACTCAAACGTGTTTATGATGTTTACTTGGAATACGTTATCAGAAATGGTGCAGCATTCAATTTGGATAATAGGTATATCGTCCGTATCGTTCTTTCTTTTTAACCTATACTGATCATTACTAGTGCTAGTTTTACTTCAATCTTAGCGAGCCAACATTAACCTATGGAATTATCTTAATAGTCAGCGAGAGAAGTTGATAAACGCACGCAGAATTGCTTCTGTTTTGTATGAAGTTCTTAAGGCAAACGACACAACTGGTGCTTACGCAGCAGCCCCAGAAAGTATACTATTAAAATGGGATGAGGAGACTGGTGAACTACTTGTCGAAAAATCCGAGTTGATAGATGAGAACTGCAAAGCCCTGGACGAAGAGACACAAATTCACATGTCTCAAGGCGATGACATAA
>NC_025699.1:6854770-6876794 GCF_000633955.1 Camelina sativa | reverse complement strand
CAGTTCAAAAATTCTCTTCTTCGAAGGCTTGAGAAGGCAAGTCATCCAATATTGTAGAACGGGACACTACTGATTCTAGCTAGTTTCTTAAGTCTACGGTTATTGTTAAAGATATGAACGATCGTATAAATGATGTGGACTAGAGTTTCCGGATTATTCATGAAATATCTAAACATTATCTGTTTAATTATTTTGTCATGTGTCTTCATTGTTTCCTAGTAGGATGACGAGTTGACTGCGAGGTTAAGAAAAGAGAGGGATAATAAGGAACTCAAACGTGTTTATGATGTTTACTTGGAATACGTTATCAGAAATGGTGCAGCATTCAATTTGGATAATAGGTATATCGTCCGTATCGTTCTTTCTTTTTAACCTATACTGATCATTACTAGTGCTAGTTTTACTTCAATCTTAGCGAGCCAACATTAACCTATGGAATTATCTTAATAGTCAGCGAGAGAAGTTGATAAACGCACGCAGAATTGCTTCTGTTTTGTATGAAGTTCTTAAGGCAAACGACACAACTGGTGCTTACGCAGCAGCCCCAGAAAGTATACTATTAAAATGGGATGAGGAGACTGGTGAACTACTTGTCGAAAAATCCGAGTTGATAGATGAGAACTGCAAAGCCCTGGACGAAGAGACACAAATTCACATGTCTCAAGGCGATGACATAAATGCCATTCACAAAGAGTTAACAACACATTTGAGATGTTAAAAAACATTTGAGATGTTACCTAACTATTTAAAATATTTTTTGAGGGTTTTTAGGAAGTTCAAATAAAGGAAGACAGAAGGTTTGCAAATGGGTCAATGGGGGACGGTGTCAGACCGAGTTCCGCAGTTCCATCTTTGTTAGATGAAGATAAATATCTTGAGACACAAGACAAGTTGAACAAGGTGGAGAAGAAGATTGAGGAGATGGAGCTGAAACTCAAGGATGTCGACTTCTGGACTAACATGATGCAAAACATGTTTCCAGACCAAGTACCTCCGTCCATGAGAGCGAACCAAACCGAAAACAACAAACAACAATAAACAAAGCCAATAAAATTTTATTTTCTATCTTGTTTTTTCTTTCTTTTAATGTTTGTAAGACAATAAATATTAAAATTCAGTTTAAAATATGTTTCCGATATTCATATAATTTAAGAATTTGAATTCTGTTTACGAATTGCAATTGCATTAGAGTTTGAGTTGATTGGAAAAAAGTGGTGGTGGACACATGGAGTGTTTGAGTGACATTATACTAGTATATATTTCGAATAGGAATTTTGAATAACCGGAACAACAACACACTTTTGGATGTACTCATTGGCCATCAGGTTTGGGACTTTGAACGCGAAACGGCAAAAGTTTGATTTGATGAAAGTAGATCAGAAATCAACGAGAACCTGGTTTAGGTTTTACTTGGGGGTTTTAGGTCGTAGTTGTCGGTGACAAAACTACCCTTAATCACACAATTCACTACTGGTCTAACTAGTCTATACATTAGACTAAAATCGACTATCCTTAATCTCATGTTTTTATAATTTGATTATGATAAATTTAACAAAACAAAATGGTTTGATTTGGATAGCCAATTTATTTGTATCGTCTTTTGGTACGTGTATAATGACAAAGAAATAGTTACATATGCACGTCAAGTATATGCTTTACATTCCATTTAAATAAGATTTGGCTCCTTTTTACTACACTCAACAGAGTTTTTTTTTTTTTACTTTTCCCATGCACGTCGTTTTAAAGTGTAAAATATTGCTTGGAAAACCACATTCTCTAGTACAAATTTAGTAACAAGAGTATTTTCTTTCCCCCCCTCCAATAAAAGTACATATGCCAAATGTCAGTTTCACTTTAACACTTTAGTTTAATAGTCTCTAATTTGTTTGTTTTGGAGAAAAAGAGCTTACTTAGTTCATTGACAAAAAATATGCCATGGAAACTCACCTCGTTAAGTTATTGCCGCTTTATATAATGGAACCTTTCCGTCTCCACCTACTTATCCAATCCAACCAAAACCATAGAACAATCAGCTTTTAGTCTCTCAAATGTCTCACGAAATTGTCCCCGTTGATCCCACCGATGTTTTTGTTGATATGGATCCCATCTTCCCCGAAGATTCGCCAACCATCCGCCGGTCCATGAGATCCGTCACTTCTCAGGAACAATATGTGTGGGTACCCTATGACAGCGAGAAGCTTCCCGAGACGTTAGCCTCAGGGATTCAAAGGTTTCTTCGTGTAGCTAACTTGGTTGAGTCTGAAGAACCTCGTGTTGCTTATCTTTGTGAGTTTTACTCTCGTCTTCTCTAATGTTTTAAGGTCAATTTGTTACTATTTTTGAATCTTCTCTTTGTTTTATTTTCTTGGCGCTTTCTTGTTTGAAGACTCTCATTATTTCCATTTGTCGCAGGTCGTTTTTATACGTTTGAGGTAGCTCACCGAATTGATGCCAGGTCCTCTGGAAGAGGTGTAAGACAGTTCAAAACTTCTCTTCTTCGAAGGCTTGAGAAGGCAAGTGATCCAATATAGTTGAACCGGAGACTGATTCTAGCGTAGTTTCGTAAGCCTATGATTTTTGTTAAAGATATATATATATATGACCGATCGTGTAAATAATGATGTGGCCTAGCTAGTTTCCGGATAATTAGTTAAATTTCTAAACACCATCTGATTAATTATATATTTTGTTGTTGATCTTTATTGTTTCCTTGTAGGATGACGAGTTAACTATGAGAATAAGAAAGGATAGGAATGATATTAAGGAACTCAAACGTGTTTATGATGCTTACTTGGAATACATTATCACACATGGTCATTTGGATAACAGGTATCGTCCATCTTTCTTTAATCTACTGATAACTATTGCTAGTTTTAGTTCAATCTCAGCGAGCCAACATTATTAACCTATATATGGAATTTTATCTTAACAGTCAGCCAGAGAAGTTGATAAACGCACGCACAGTTGCGTCCGTTTTGTATGAAGTTCTCAAGGCAGCCGACACTAGTGGCGCTTACGTCTCACTCTCAGCCCCGGAAAGTATACTATTAAACCGGGATGAGGAGACTGGTGAACTACATGACATGGTCATCTCAATAGAGGAAGAGGAAACCCACAAGAGAATTTTGGATGAGACCTTTGTCGACGAAAAAGCCCTGAAGGATGATAGACAAACTCACTTGTCTCAAGGCGATGACTCCATCCAGTCAAACCATCTCACCCAAACTGACATAAATGCCATCCACAAAGAGGTAACAACACATTTGAGATGCTAAAAAATTATTTATTTGTAACAATAACTTTATAAGCATATTATCTAACTGTTTTGAATATTTTTTGAGGGTTTTCTAGGAAGTTCAAATAAAGGAAGACAGAAGGTTTGCAAATGGGTCAATGGTGGACGGTGTCAGACCGAGTTCCGCAGTTCCATCTTTGTCAAACGAAGATAAATATCTTGAGACACAAGAAAAATTGAACAAGGTGGAGAAGAAGATTAAGGAGATGGAGCTGAAACTCAAGGATGTCGACTTCTGGACTAACATGATGCAAAACATGTTTCCAGACCAAGTACCTCCGTCCATGAGAGCGAACCAAACCGAGAACAACAAACAACANTCAGACCGAGTTCCGCAGTTCCATATTTGTCAAACGAAGATAAATATCTTGAGACACAAGAAAAGTTGAACAAGGTGGAGAAGAAGATTGAGGAGATGGAGCTGAAACTCAAGGATGTCGACTTCTGGACTAACATGATGCAAAACATGTTTCCAGACCAAGTACCTCCGTCCATGAGAGCGAACCAAACCGAGAACAACAAACAACAGTAAACAAAGCCAATAAATTTTATTTTCTATCTTGGTTTTTTTAAACTGTTTGTAAGACAATAAATATTAAAATTCATTTTAAAAATATGTTTCAGATATTCATATAATTTACGAATTTTAATTCTGTTTACGAATTGCAGTTGAATGAGAGTTTGAGTTGATTGGAAAAAAAAAAGTGGTGGTGGGACACATGGAGTGTTTGAGTGACATTATATTAGTGTATATTTCGAATAGGCATTTTGAATAACCGGAACAACAACAGACTTTTGGATGCACTCATTGGCCATCAGGTTTGGGGCTTTGAACGCGAAACGGCAAAAGTTTGATTTGATGAAAGTAGATCAGAAATCAACGAGAGCCTGGTTTTACTTGGGGGTTTTAGATCGTAGTTGTCGGTGATTAGTTAGCGATATTGTTTTGGGCCTGTGACTCTCGCATTCACCATTTATTGTTTTGGGTCTACGACTCTCGCATCCACAATTCTTCAAGAGGGGAACCCATATTATATACGGTACGTAACAGAATAGAGCAGAAGCTTTCTTGTTCTGAACTGAAGAGAAAAAAAACAAACAGGGAGTTTAAGACAGAGAAGTGAACTATTCTTGGTATATTGCAGCTGGTGTTGTACTGTTACTACCACAGGAATTCCAAAGCAGAGGAAACAAAAGAGCCTTTGACTGTTTCTTACGTGTGAAATTAGCACAAAGATGCAAATCTAATGTGGGCGGAAATACAGAGGGTACTCTCCACATTAGCCATCAAGGTAATAGCTGCTTTGTACGCAAAACGGCAAAAGTTTGATTTGATGACTTTCGCTGATTAGAATCAACGAGTTACGTGACCGTTTTAGATCTTATAGTTTACGGTGATTAGCTATATGCCATGTTTAGTTATTGTTTTGGGCCTACGACTCTCGCATTCACAATTCTTCCAAAGGGAAGCCCAACATTTATTTTACACCAACATTTGTTTTACATACAGTATGCATGTGATAAAAGAAACGACATTTTCAAGCAACGTTATACTATCAATTCTGATCCACATACATGTGAGTAACACATGCGGTTTCTCCCCTTTTGTAATAATTGTTAACAAATTGCGAGATACAATATATGCACGTTTACCAATTAACAGTTAGTTGTTGATGTTTACATGATGTGATCCATTGATTTATGTCTCTCAAACTTTTTAATTCATCATAACTTGTGATTGTGAGCTTTTAATTTTGACAAGGGATGGTTGGTTATAATTATCATCTAGACAAATAACAAAAGTAGACTACAGTTCATTACTTTTTTCCGTGTTATTAAATTATGAGCATTTTTTTTTTTTTTTTTCATCCTTGAAAAATATTGCTAACCCACCCCTAGAACCAAGGGGGTCAACTGTATACAAATTATTATAGCCAAACTTCTTTTGAAATTTTTGTAAATAAGAAAAACATTTTTTAGTTTCTGATAAAAATAAAATATCAGGCTTATGCTGCTTCCACAAATCTCCTAAATATCCTTCTGTCAGATCCGCACCAATGCCCTGACAGTTCCAACTCATGATCTTCACGTTTGAGCCGGCGGTTTCGGGAGAGCCACCATCCCTTTCTTCAGTTTGCGGGTTCCTCCTCCCATATTACCACCCTCGGACTTCTTCTCATTGGACCTGGTAATCCCTTTCTGCTTACTAGCCTCACCTGCAGATTTCAACAAAAAGGCTTTAGCTAACAGCCGTTTACCCGGCGATGCAATAGCTACAGCATGACGGGTCCCCCTCCTGCCTCTTTTAGAACCATAGGAACCAACCCTCTTAGCATTTATAACCTTAGTATTCCCCAAATCTATAGCTTTCATTGCCCGATTAACATACCCCAATCCCTCATCAATGGAAGAAGAGATAGAATTAGTACCTTGTGGACCTTCAACACCTTGTGGAGCCTCATCCTCCTCCTCGGACTCACCCTTCTCGGTATCCGTATGAACCTCTCCACCAGTAGCAACTGAATCCTCAACCAATCCCGAAGCGTCACCCTCCTGGTATTCCCCATCCTCGAGAAGATCATCAGAGCTCACCGAAAACCCTGCACCATTATCACCAGCATTCATACCATTAACATCCTCCATGAGTGAGTCCTTCTCCTTATCCACCATGTCATCAACCGAAGGGATGACTCAATCGAGAACATTTTCAGGCTGCGGAACCTGTTTCTTCTTCGCCTGATAGAGAGGCTTCGGCCAGGCAGGACCACTCCCCTTTCTAGGGTGATGAGTGCGAGACTGATGGACCATGGAAGCACCGTGACCCTCTCTTGCCTCTACATGTTTCCCATAACTCCTATACTGACCCACGTCTCCTTGATTAGTAGCCTGGAATCGAAATCCATTTTTTGAACTCTCACCAAGACGCACCTGCTGTTGATCCCTTTCTCGATTAAACTCTGAGTTAAAATCAAGAGCTCTCTTAGCAAATTTTCTTGGCTTTTCCCAACTCCCCTCAAATTGTTGAACAGACGGTTTTAGCAATGAAGGATTCCACGGACCACCCCTCTTATCCACACCTTCACCCTGACCACGATTCCCTTCACCCTTACTCAACTCGGGACAGAACTTCTGATCATGAGTGAGCCTATAGCAATGAGTACAAAAACCGATCAGCTTCTCATACTCTAGCGAGACCACCACCTCATCTCCAGTGTTAAACGGGACCACCAGGTGGAAAATGAGAGGATTAAAGCCATTGATAGTCACAAAAAGACTACCAGTTTCCTCATCGACATCACGAAGTATCCCAATCTTTTTCCCTATAGCTTGAAGAGTTGCAGTCTCCCAGAAATGCATAGGGATCCCAGTAGCTTTCACCCAGAAGTTAATAGCAGAGGGATAAGTGTTTGAAATGATAGGTTCCCATCGAACCAAGGCTAACATCCAATTATCGAAGTGGTAAGGACCATTCCTTAACACACCCTGAAGATCTTCCTCTGTTTCAAAATTAAATTGAAACGTATCCTGACCCAAATCCGCACCTTCAACCCTCTCTTCTAGCTTCCAAATTTTTGGCAAATTAGCCACCAGGGACTCCATTCTCTGAACCGTAGGATTCATCAACCTCCCAATGAGGGTTAAAGAAAACTGTTGAATACGATGTGCCATCACAGAGTCGGAGATTTTCACTGTCTCTGTTCGAACCATTGTTGCCTTTCCTTTGTTGAGGTTCAGTTGAGCCATGATAATCCTACCAGAAAACGGAACACAAAGAGAAGCCTTTGATGAAAACGAAGCACTACAGAGTAACAACCCGAAAATGTAGAAAAAGCTGTTGAAAGTACTCAGAAAGAATGAAGAAAACAAGATGATGAGAGTAAGCACGACACGGATCCATATAAATATTGATAAACCAGAATCCGCGCTTTCAATCTCCATTAGACATCGAATCCTTGAGCAACTAATCCGATCACTAAACAAGAGTAAACCGAATATTTGCTTACCCGAAGCTTCCTGAAACCAGAATCCCCACTTTCCATATCTAAAACCAACTCGCCCAAAACAATCACAAACAAATTCCATAGATAACAGATCACCAGTCAAGGAAATCGGATCTTTCATAATCTGGGAAATCCGCCAAACTCCCAATGTAGATCCCTGGAAATCGAGATCCCTCTTTCTCCAAATCCCAAATTTCTGATTCCCCCGATACTGATCCATCACTGCATCCGACAGTAGGGATCGTATACTCCCAGCCTCATAATCCAAAAAACCAAAAGGAAACCACCATAAACCATCACGAGATCCGCCGTCAAGAAACATTCAAATCGCAAACCTAATCGGCATCTTTTGGAAAAAATAATATTATTATAGTATTTTATTATGAGCATTTTTAAAAGGGCGAATTTGCACCATAACCAAAACAAAAAAATCAACAAAGAATATAGCCAACTAACATTAAAAATTAAGAGAGTAACCATGGGCTAATGTAAAATGACAAGAGAAGGGTAATTGTGAGTGACACGCGCATTGTAAAGGAATGTTGGAGGATGTGATGATTTTTTTTTTATTTATCTGATTAAATAATTCATACCCCTTTAAATCTTGATTTCATATATCTTTTTAACATTTGACATAACTTGGATTTTTAAAATCGGATGTTGAAAATTTGAAATGATGAATAGATTTTATAATAAGAATAAGTTATACTAAGAGTCTAGGACTAAAATATATGATCTGTAAGATTCAAACTCAAATATATATATATATGTATATGCAGTGTAAAAAAAAATATTTTTGAATAGTGAATTTTGAAATGAAATGTTATACAAGAAACAAAATGAAATAGTATAGAAAAAATAAAATGGTATGGAACATAAATTTAAACACACACAAAACGCTATACATTAGGCAATACAACAAACACAACCTAATCTACCGTGTTAAACGGTAACCGTAAGAAATAAAACATAGACAATTCAAAAGATGAAATTAAACGCATAATACAAAAAAATGCTATACCCTAAGGAATACAATATAGGCAATCCAAGCAACCATGTCAAACGTTAATCATAAGAGATAAAACATAGACAACTTAAAAGATGAAATTAAACGCATAACAACAAAAAACGCTATACCCTAAGGGATACAACATAGGCAACCCAAGTAACCATGTCAAACCTAAGCAACCATAACAAAAAAAACGCTATACCCTAAGGGATACAATATAGGCAACCCAAAGCAACCATGTCAAACGCAAATCATAAGAGATAAAACATAGACAACTCAAAAGATGAAATTAAACGCATAACAACAAAAAGCGCTATACCCTAAGGGATACAACATAGACAACCCAAACAACCATGTCAAACACTAACCATAAGAGATAAAACCTAAATAACTCTAACGACCAAAATAAACGCACAACAAAAAAAAGTTATACTCTAAAAGATACAACATATGCAAACCACATCAACTGAGTTAAACACTGATAATAAACGATATACTCTATAAATCGTTCATGTATTTATAATTATAATTCAATTTATGTAATTTGAAACTTGAGAAATATATTTTTTTAAAATGGAATAGAATGTTATTGTGCTCTATATATTATGAATATTTTTGTTATTTATTAATTTATGAACTAAATTTTATCTTCCTAATATCTTTAAATCACTGTACAATAAAAATAAAAATCTGTGGTTTTAACTGAGTTTATGAAATCAAAACAGTGTGTTCAGAAATAATTATTGCAAAATATGAAAGAGTAGAAAGAAATAAAATGAGAAAAGATGACAAAGATATACGGCCATATAGAGAGAAAATATATGCATATACAGTTTGCTGGGCGAGTGGAACGGTTAATATGGCAAGAGGTTAGAATTGTCATTATTATATATATTATAGAGTATATGATCTTTTCATGATTAGAGGTTAGCTAGTGAATTATAATTTTTTTCTTGGTTATTGCTGCCAATCTCCTTTATAATAATAAAAGGGAAGTACACAACATTGTTTTGGTAGACTTTATAATTTTAATAAATAATTACAAATAGGTTATACATAAGTTATAAATTAATCCATATATTAATTGTAACAAATAAAACCGAAATCTTAAACGGGATAGTTCATGAATATTCTAAACTTTATTTTCGAAAGATCACGTATATGGTTCCAAATATCTAGAATCACAATAATACCAATTTATTTTCACAGATTTTATTGATAAACCACATCAATAAAAAAATTATGAAAGGATAAAATATACTCTCAATCATAAAAAAAAAATCTCGCTAATTTAACAAGATCGTGATCTTCAGGATTTTATTCTATTTATTAAAAATTAAACCTTAATGCTAGAGCACGGGTTAAAATTCCTTTTATTTATATTATATTTTTAGAATAAATATAATTTATATGATTGATTTTAAAAGTTTTAAAGTCCTAATCTAGCATTAATCGTGATCTTCAGGATCATATTTTATTCTAAAATTATAATATAAATAAAATAAATTTTAACCCGTGCATTAGCACGGATCTTAATCTAATCTAGTTTCCCTTTTTAAAAACCAAGACATGCATCGAGGGCGGAAAAAAAAATTATAACAAATTGCAAAAGTCTCCTAATGACTTTTCTTTTGCTTAATTCACGTGTTTTTCTGGTTGATCCAGTTGATATTTCTAAGTAAACGTTATTATAGAAGTACTCACCGGAAATCTGAATCGTATAATTTTCTGAAAACTGGATAAGCTTAACCACTTGATTACTCGTGTACATAAATGTTTTGCATAGGTTACCGATAGTGACTACATAAGGGCTCTATTTTAATTTGATTGCAAATAAAGGAGTATACTTAAAAACTAATCCGCGTGATGAATAATAAACGTGTCACAACTCACAACATAAAAGTCAAACCTATTGAACACACACATATATATATTTTCGGAAGTTATCGCTGCTATCTAATTTTCAATTATAAATGGTTTGGAATCATTGGTTCACCAATATAAAGTAGCAAAAGAGACACAATACTTGCGTTATTACGTTAATTAGATTTAATGATTGATTGTCCCACGCTTTGTTAAACAGATCGCGTGGCTTCGCATCCTTCGCTTATAACGTAGGTCATCAGTGACATGGCTTAATAAACTATTCAATCAGTATTTTGACTTCAATAATATTGATTAAGAAAAATCTAATGATTTAGTGGGGGTTTTCTAAACAATATACGGTATATTTCTACTTTCTAGTACTCTTTCACAAATAGTGTCATTCTGACATTTTTCACACAAATTAAGAAAATATTGAAATATACATATATGCTCTTATTTAATAGATTATTTTAGTTATAATTAAGAGTAAAATTATGAAATCTAAGATAAAAGATGCATTGAAAATATAAAATAATGTATTGGAATTGTAAAGTGAAACTCTTTGTGAAACAAAGAAAAATCTCCAGAATAACACTCTTTTTGAAACGGAGGGAATATTATTTTATTTCGATCTCATATTCGTATTCACTCGCTTACGTACGCAAGTTATAATTTCACATACCGTCGTCGATGATAAATTCACAGAACGGTAATTGTTCTTAACTGTAATGTTGAGCGCGTCTCGCATGGTTTAGGAACGTGCTGACCAGATGAGATCCTGAAACAATATTGAGATTGTGATGGTTTCCTTGAAAACAAATATGGGAGTTGTTCTCTCGAGGGGTTGCTAATTAATTCTCTATAAGAAAGAAGGAAAAAAAAAAAAAAACCATGCAACTAGTCAAAAACACTGTAGTTTACGTGACTCTCATTGGAGATTTATAAATCTATGCTTAATAATAAAAATGGTATAAAAGTGTGATTTACGTGTTCCACTAGATTTTTTCATCCTCTGTCAGGGTTTAAGATTGTGATGAGTGACTCAGAGCGAGACACATGCATCACAACTCAAGACAGCTTGTTGACGTAGAGAACACACGACCACCAAATTAAATGTTAATTATAATTACTATTATATTCTTCTTCATTTAAAAAAAAAAAAAAACCCTTGTGTGAAAGAATGTCAAACGTAGACCACAAAAAAAGCTCAATCCAAAACGAAAAGAAATGATTGGTCAGCAGACAGCAACTATCAGATAACCAAATGGAAATCTATCGATATCGAAAAATAAATCAAGTTGGGATCCATGTGGACGGTGAGCAATGTTAATTAACTGTCTCTCTTATAGGCATGATTTTTCAAACCTTTGGAGTCTTTTCAAACCTTATACAGTACATTCTAATAAGAACAAAACATTACATTTAATGCATAATCAACGGAGACAATCAGACAAGCAAGTCTATTACTCAAAGATCACGTTTTTGAAAATTACTGATGTATTTTTTTTTTATGTATTTCTTAGTAAATAAATAATATATAATTATATAAATTTATTTTTCTGTTCGACCCAGCAAAGTAGATAGTATATAACTTTACGACACTTTTTTGTTTTAATTTATTTTGTAAGATAGTAGAGAGCAGTCGACAAAGCCAAATCTGGACCGCATATATATAGTCGTACAGATTGAGTGTAAAGCTCATTACCTTTTTAAGGGAAGTCTTCTTTTTTGGTTTCAGCTGGGTTCCAGTTTCATTTCTATAAGAAGATATCTCTTAAGACATCTCTCGTCTCTATTAATTCTCTGTTTTGCGTTTTAATCCGTTTTCATAAGAACAGAACAGAAACAGAGCAAGAAACTAAAAAAAAAAAAAACAGAGTTTAAGACAGAGAAGTCTCTCATGGATGTATATACTTTCAATGTTTCTTTATCTCTGTGTAAAGATGTTGCCGGAATCGCAGGTAATCTATATATTTTTATTCACTGCTTTTTTTGTTTCTTTTCTTTTTTTTGGTTTAAAATTTAATTTGGTGAATCTTCAATATTTAAATTCCATTTTTTATATATATAAAATATGTAAGTAGATCTGGCGTAGGTTCCATTCCATTATTGATATCCCCAATTCAGTAGATTTGTTTGGCCAGTTTTGGTCTGTAACTTTCTACTTCTAGGCACTGAAACAACGTTAATAAGTAACAAAATGTTCTCTGATCATTTTTCTTGTGAATTCAAGAACTCTGATTCTTTAGAAACAGAATTGTGATGCAATTTATAAACATGGATATAACAAAACAAAAAAAAACATGGATATAAATTTTTTTTTTTTTTTTTTGAACTAAAGGATATAAATTTTTTTTTCCTATCCGTTATAATATCACTTATCACTGTTTCATTGTTCTTCTGTGTTCAGGCAACATATTTGCATTTGGGCTATTCGTTTCACCAATGTGAGTTCCTCTTTTTCACTTACCAAACTTGCTCATTGGTTGTATCAAACATAAGTTTTCTTATCTATGGACTTCACTGATATCTGTCTTTTTTTTTTCAGGCCAACGTTTAGGAGAATCATGAGGAACAAATCTACAGAGCAATTCTCGGGTTTACCATACATTTACGCTCTCGTAAACTGCTTGATATGCCTTTGGTATGGCACACCTTTCATATCACACAGCAATACTATGCTTATGACTGTGAATTCTGTTGGAGCCACTTTTCAGCTTTGCTACATTATCCTCTTCATCATGCACACAGACAAGAAGAACAAGGTTTCTACTTTTGATTGCCTGACCTTGTATGCTCTCTGCCAAAAAAAAATTGGTGTTTCTTTAGTGACTCTAGCTAATCAACATTTTTTATCATGGCAGATGAAGATGCTTGCTTTGCTTTTTGTGGTGTTTGCTGTGGTTGGATTGATTGTAGCTGGAAGTTTGCAGATACCTGACCAGCTCACACGATGGTACTTTGTCGGGTTCTTGAGCTGCGGTTCTCTTGTCTCGATGTCTGCCTCGCCTTTGTTTGTTATAGTAAGTTCCCAAACAAATGTGAACGAATCTTTTCAAAATGTGTAGGTTTCTTGATTGCCTGTGCCTGACATGTGTGCTCTTTGCAGAACCTAGTGATTCGGACTAAGAGCGTTGAGTTCATGCCTTTTTATCTCTCTCTATCGACTTTCTTGATGAGTGCTTCCTTCTTACTTTACGGGTTATTCAACAGTGACGCCTTTGTTTATGTAAGTTACTCTACAATAGTTGCTTTTACAATCTGTGTTTTTCTCATTAGAGTACTAACAAAATTTCTTGTTTTTTTTCTCAACTCAGATACCAAATGGAATAGGAACTATTCTTGGTATAGTGCAGCTGGCTTTGTACTGTTACTACCACAGGAATTCTATAGCAGAAGAAACAAAAGAGCCTCTGATTGTATCTTATGTGTGAAATTAGCACAAACACTGAGGGGAAAAAAAAACACCTCAGGAAATGTGGTGACATACAGATTCTTTGTTTGTTATTGTTGTTGTCTACTTTGTATAGCTTCTTGTAACCATCGCGGCTTTCGTTCTCTCATGGCGTGAAGATGTTTATCCTCTCGTGCTTCTCGTCATGATCCAAGGGTGGAGTTTGTTTTCCAGTTTTGATGGCTCTAATAAATTGCTGAAGATTATCTGAAGACAAATGACAGATTCACTAGTGTGGGTTTTTATTTGTTTGTGTGATGCAAATCTACATGGTGGGATCGATTTGAAGAACTAGGTTCATATACTGTTTGCTTTTCTTTTTATTTTTTTGTAGAAATTCTATTTGTTTGTGCATAAGATTTTGTTTATTTGAGATGTAATCATTGGTGGGTTGATTTGAAGAGCGAGTGTCCATATATTGTTTGTTTGGTGAATATTATTCCATTTCATAAGAACTCTTCTTTCTTTGTCCACACCAAGCAATCAATAATACAAATACACAAATTTGCTAGCAAATCTTTTGTTCATAATAAGATTAAGCTACTCTTTGTCTCTCTAATAAGCAAACAAGAACACAAGAAAGGAAAGAACATTTGCATCTACATCATATAGGACATTGTTTTCAGAAACATATTTCTTCCGCACTCATAATCTGACCTTTCATCGGGGTTTTAACCTGTAGTACACGAAACTTTCAAGAGACTTCCTTGCAGGGAAAACCATTGTTACAGCAAATCTCTCAGAGTTGTTCTTACCATAGAGCTCTGTTTTACCTACAAAACAACAATGGCAAGAACTTAGTTATAACAGAAAAATTTGTCGTTAAATCTAAAGGAGTAAACTAACACTCACTTGTTCTTGAAGTTGAGGATGATGACGAGGAAGGCCACATTCATCATACAATATAAGACCGCTAAACCGCGGTAATTCACATTTCTCACCCATCAGAATCGGTCGCTTCCAAACCGGATCAACCGCATTAAGACTCCTTTCTTTAGCTGCAAGCAATGGAGGCGGCCTTAGCGTTTCTATCTCCATCCACTTGGCTCCAGAGCTCCAACAAAACGAACCCATCAATGTTCTCTTCACTTTACTCCACTTACATTCTCTCTTTTCCTCCATAGCTCTCGATACAACCGCTGCTTCGAACGCCCACTCCGCGTCTGCTACTTGCTTCCCTCGAGAATTGCGGTTAAGAAACGCTGCGGCTATGCAGAGTAGCGTTACTGCAGCCGCTGTTCCGACCAAGATCACAACTGCTTCTTTGGTTGTTAGATTCAGTTTCTCCTCCAACTTCCACAAGGCTTCCATTGTTTGCTAAATTTAGGGTCTTTTTTAGGGGTCTATCTGTAGTAAGAGCAGCAAAGTATATAGGTGAAAATGGTGAGCTTCATGTGAATACCACCGTTATTCATCATTATGATATATTATATATAACCCATCAATCAAAACTTTCGTCTCTCTCACCTTGACGATTCATTGTGTTTTGAGTATTGATGTCATTGTGGTATTAAATTCATCCGTTGTAGTCTACGTAACGGACACTAAACAAAGTTATTGCTGCCTACAAAGAAAATTAAATATAACATTTGTCATTGTAGTCGTATGATTGTTACGTTTTGTATGATTGTAAGGTTTTGGAAAGTTGTGTAAACCTTACGTATCATTTTAAGTTGAGAGTCGACTAGCTTAAAAAATGAAATAATTTTTGACGATTTGACGGTTAATTAAATGATTTGTTATAGGAGTATATCTTATGGGAATCTTATATTCACGGTATAGCTAGTGGGGACAGAAGGTGTTTATGACATCACGAGCCACATAACGTTGTCTATTCATGTTCTTGTTGGTGTGTGGACCTATTGGACCTGTCATGGTGCCACCAATTAAAGACGAGAAGTGGAGTAAATTGTAAAAAACCGAAATAATTGGGTAGTATTGATAAAAAGGTAAACATCACAGAGAAATACTGTAAATCCGGAAAATATCAAGGACTAGTTCTGAAAATAACTATTATTAAGCGAACGAACCTCCGCTTTATCAATTTCCGGCGAATTGGAAATTTTGAAGGTTTTTGATTTCTTCAGAGCAAATCGGAGTTGTTACAGTTGAGGGAACGCTCTAAGTTGATCGATCCTCAATTTGATAAACAAGGCGTTATCTCAGGAACCCTAATTTGTTTTTGTTCATCGTCGAAGGTCAGTGCGTGATTCTGAGTTTGTAAACCTTTTCGTTCTCGAATTTGTTGCTTGACTATGTAAACGAACACCGTTCCAGGAATTGAGATTATAGTTTTGAAACGTTCTGGTTTAAACGATTAAGGTAATGTCTGGAAGAAATCGTGGACCTCCTCCACCTTCGATGAAAGGTGGCTCTTACAGTGGCTTACAACCTCCGGTTCATCAACAACCGCCTTTCGTTAGAGGCTTAGGAGGAGGAGGAGGAGGACCAGTGCCTCCTCCTCCTCATCCTTCTATGATTGATGATGGTAGGGAAGCTCAGTTTAGAGTTGATGCAAGAGGTCTTCCTCCACAGTTTTCAATCATGGAGGATCGTCTCGCTGCTCAGAACCAAGATGTTCAGGGTTTACTTGCTGATAACCAGACGGTTGCTGCTATTCATGTGGCGTTGAATCAAGAACTTGAAGTTGCTCAGCATGAGTTGCAGAGAATTATGCATTACATTGATTCATTGAGAGCTGAGGAAGAGATCATGATGAGGGAGATGTATGATAAATCTATGCGGTCTGAGATGGAACTGCGTGAGGTTGATGCTATGCGAGGTGAGATTCAGAAGATTCGGGTGGATATTAAAGAGTTGACTTCTGGTAGGCAAGAACTTAACAGCCAGGTTCATGTGATGACTCAAGATTTGGCTAGACTTACATCAGATTTGCAGCAGATACCAACACTAACTGCAGAAATTGAGAACACAAAGCAAGAGTTGCAAAGAGCAAGGTTAGACCAGTTTTCGTTTTTAAGATTTGCCTTTGTGTTCATCTGGATGTTAGTATGTTGATGCTGTGATTTCTGTTTTGTAGAGCGGCTATTGATTATGAGAAGAAAGGATATGCGGAAAATTACGAGCACGGCAAAATTATGGAGCATAAATTAGTTGCAATGGCTCGGGAACTGGAGAAGCTTCGAGCAGAGATTGCTAACTCAGAGTCGAGGGCTCATGCAACTGGCCCTGTTGGGAATCCTGGTATCATAATCTTTAATAATCACAAACCTTTAAAATTAGTCATCACAGTGCCTATTCAATGCACAAGTAATAGGTGAAAATAATTACTAGGAATATACAGTGGAGCTACAGTTGAATGCATGTGCCGATGTTAAGCAAAAACATGTTTTTTGACCAGGTGGAGTTGCTTATGGTGGTGGCTATGGGAATCCTGAGGCTGGGTATCCTGTGAATCCTTATCAACCCAACTATGTCATGAATCCAGTAAGTTAAAGAAAGCTTTTATCTCTTTTTACTAAGTAGATCAGTAGATGATATGTCTGAACTCACCATAGTTCTGTCTAGACAGTTTCACACTAAGTGTTTGAACTTTGAATCTTGGACATGAACCGGAACTTCAGTAGCCAATAGTACAGCCTAAAGTTTGAACAAGTCAATCTAGTGTGAAGAGAACAGAGAACTGGATCAATCTATTTGTTAGACGAATCTCGAGTCAACAATGTGAGCTGTGTAGTCGATGAAACCTGTGACAGAATATGTTACTGAAACAACAACTATCTTCACATATCTCATGGTCTTGTAGTTTTAGGTGCATACATTTATTATACACATCTAAAGTAATGTTGATGACAATGCTGGTTCAGGCACAAGCAGGCGTTGTTGGCTATTATCCTCCTCCTTACGGACCACCGCAGGCTGCGTGGGCTGGTGGCTACGATCCGCAGCAACACCAACAGCAGCCACAAGGACAACAAGGACAACAAGGACAACAAGGACATCGATGATAAATTCGTCCATTTTTCCAGCAACTCTCATGAAATTTCTTTTTGTAAGTTTACTCTGATTATTGAGGATGATGCATATAAATTGCAAGTGATAATGAACAAGCAGCAAATACAGCGTTGTTAGTTAAGAAAAAACATAAAAGCCCAATACAGTTTTATAAAAAGAATAAGCCCAGCAACATCTAAAACAGGCCGAGTTAAGACCCATAAGAAATCTCACCTCCCTCTACCCTCGCACGCTCTTATAAAAAAACAATTGGCGGGTAATTCTAAATTTTTATAATTTCGGTTTTGGGTGAAACGAAAAAGAAAGAAGAAAATTTTAAAAAACAGAACCAATTTCAGAAATTTGGCGCACAGATAAACAATTGGCGGGCAAATATCATTTTCGTTTTGCCTTTAATTCATCGGAGATCTAACGACTGTTCATTCATTCATTCAGACACAGACACACAGATCTGAAACTAGAAGCCATGGATGCTGCTGCTCAGTATCAAGATCTACCTCCTCTCAAAAGATACAGACTGATACAGCGAGATCTCGAAGCTGCGCAACAGAACCAACCAGAGGCGAAGTCGTCGTTGCAGTTGCCGGCCAAGAAGAGAAAGCAGACTCGTGTCGACTACGACGAAGACACCGAGAACTCTAACCCTACCTATCATTGTCTTCCGGCGAAGAAAAGGATCTGGGCGGTTGATCCTGATCTGCTCTCCGGTAACCCCTTTTCGTCTTTTGATCTGAATATTGAGTATAAGCCTTCTGTTGAGGAGAGTTCAGTTGAGAAAAAGTCAACTCTAGTTGTTGAATCGAGTCTAGAGGTAGAAGAAGGTGATGATGATAAAGAGAATATAGATCCTCTAGGGAATGTAAAAGTATTGGATCTAGAAGGTAGAGAAGAAGTAGTAGAAGATGAAGATGGGATTATGTGTGCTGTTTGTCAAAGTACAGATGGTGATCCAACGAATCCAATTGTGTTCTGTGATGGTTGTGATTTGATGGTTCATGCTTCTTGTTATGGGAATCCTCTTGTTAAGGCTATACCAGAAGGTGATTGGTTTTGTAGTCAGTGTATGTCTTCGAAGAAGAATCGAGAGAAGGTTTTGTCTTGCTGTTTGTGTACAACTAAAGGTGGAGCGATGAAACCTACGAATGATGGTCGATGGGCTCACATTACTTGTGCGTTGTTTGTGCCTGAGGTTTACTTTGAGGATCCTGAAGGAAGGGAAGGGATTTGTTGTAGTGAGGTACCGAGTAGGAGATGGAAAGATAGGTGTTATTTGTGTAAGGTTAGGCGTGGGTGTGTTATTGAGTGTTCGGAGATGAGGTGTCAGTTGGCTTTTCATGTTACTTGTGGGTTGAAGGAGGATCTTTGTATTGAGTATCGTGAAGGCAAGAAGACTTGTGGTCTTGTTGTTGGTTTCTGCAATGAGCATACCAAACTATGGGAAAAGGTAATATTTTATATCAAAGTTTCTCTAGTTTGTTTTTGATCTGTTTAGTTGTGTATGTATGTGTAGTGTAGGGCTCAGTTTTTGAATTTGATGATAAGGTTTTGTTTGTCAGCAACAGGAAAGTGGGAAGTTCAAGATTGTTGCTAGAGAAGAAGATAAAAAGTAGGAGAAAGCTCGAGGGCCATGATCACCATGCTTTTGCTTGCAACTCTGAAGCTTCCACTCATGTACTTTTGAATTTTTTTTTCTTCTGATTTTTATTGTTATCTGATAAGTGAGAGTAGCCCTGGTGCTAAATGCTGTCAAAGTTTATGCTATTCTGAAAAAGCTATGTTATGTTTAATCTTTTGGTCAATCTTATTCCATTCTTGTTGTATTTTTAAAGTTTTCAACCACCAATTTTTCAAAGAGGTAGAGCTAGTCTTGATGATAGGCCAGGCCTTGATTCTCTTGTTCCAAAATAAAATACTTGTCTTCTCTCTTTAAAATATCAAATATTTTGTCATTTCTTTGGGAATCAATAATAACACATTAACACCAACCTAAAAAAAAAAAAAAAAAAAGCCAAAAGAAGATTTTTTACATACAACATTACTTATTCAGAAACTCCTCTGACTAGACGCTAATAGTAAAGAAATGGTTTCGTTGGTTTACCCTTAACCGGAACCTCTCTCAATTCAATTCGTACACGTAATCAGAAACAAAACTCTCCGACCATCAGGAACTGAAACAACAAACCAATCAGATTGTCTGAGCTATCTTATAAGTTCACTGCAGGTCGAATTTTTAGGATTACAGAAACCAGTAATCTTACTTTTTTCACGCAGATCTTGCATCCAAAACATCACTTGTGATTCACAAAATGGGGAAAAAGATAGAAATCGAACAGAGGAAGAAGAGATCGATCTTGGAGATTTAGAATTAGAGGAAAAAAAAAATTTGGACCATTTCTCGATTTGTGCGTGTCATCCTTGCGCAGGGGCCATGCTAATCTTCTCTGTATCGTTCCAATTTTATCGGATGTCCCCGAAGGGACAATCATATACTCGACTCTATCCTTACTTAAACACAGCCTCTTTTCTTCAGCTACGCGATGTGGGACAAATTGCTACTGTGTTTAGTTTAAATGGGCCTGTCTGCCTCTCTTCATGGGCCTTTTTCTTTATTATTTCACATCCGTTCGAGCTATTTTCTTATAACACAGAGCTTTTTTATACTAAAATATATAAAAGCTTAATTTCAAATATAATCGTCGGAACAAAAAAAAACAATGACCGTTTTGATTCAACGGATCGAGATTCAATGTCTGTCGGAACTTTAAGGTTGCTCTCACGAAACCCAGATTTATTCGCAGCTACAATAAAGCCTTCTTCTGCTTCAGCTGCATTATTATATTCAACAGTTTCTGTACAAATCGAAGAACACCCGAAGAGATACGAGTACCACAATGTTGCTACATGTATCGCCGCGTTACAACGGTGTGCGCAGCGCAACGATTACGTTTCCGGCGAACAGATCCATGGTTTCATGGTTAGAAAAAGGTTTCTCGAAGATTCTCCACGCGCCGTCACGAGCCTCGTCAACATGTATGCCAAGTGTGGTCTTATGCGGCGTGCGGTGACGGTCTTTGCCGGATCTGAACGCGATGTGTTTGGTTATAACGCTTTGATTTCTGGGTTTGTGGTGAATGGGTTTCCTTTGGATGCGATGGAGATGTATAGAGAAATGAGAGCTAATGGGATTTTGCCTGATAAGTATACGTTTCCTAGTTTGCTTAAAGGAAGCGATGCTATGGAGGTTTATGATGTTAAGAAGGTTCATGGGTTAGCGTTTAAACTTGGGTTTGATTCTGATTGTTATGTTGGGAGTGGTTTGGTTACTTCTTATTCGAAGTTCAAGTCAGTGGAAGATGCTCAGAAAGTGTTCGACGAATTGCCTGAGAGAGATGACAGTGTGCTTTGGAATGCTTTGGTCAATGGTTATTCACAGATTTTTAGATTTGAGGATGCTTTGATAGTCTTTAGTAAAATGCGTGAAGAAGGTGTAGGTCTAAGTAGGCATACGATTACAAGCGTCTTGTCAGGTTTTACTGTGTCAGGGGATCTTGACAACGGTAGGTCAATCCATGGTCTTGCGGTGAAAACGGGATCTGATTCTGATATTGTTGTGTCAAATGCGTTGATTGATATGTATGGAAAGAGTAAGCGGCTAGAAGAGGCAATTAGTATATTTGAAGCAATGGATGAGAGAGATATATTTACTTGGAACTCTGTTTTATGTGTTCATGACTACTCTGGTGATCATGATGGAACCTTGGCTCTTTTCAAAAGGATGCTATGTTCTGGAACCCGACCTGATATTGTTACATTGACAACTGTTCTGCCCACTTGCGGTCGTCTAGCTGCATTGAAGCAAGGCAGAGAGATTCATGGCTACATGATCGTCAATGGACTTCTAAACCGTAATTCCAATACTGAATTCTTCATACATAACTCTTTAATGGATATGTACGTGAAATGTGGGGACTTGAGGGACGCTCGGATGGTTTTCGACTCGATGAGGGTTAAAGACTCTGCTTCTTGGAATATCATGATCAATGGTTATGGTGTACAGAGCTGCGGTGAGTTGGCTTTGGATATGTTTTCCTGCATGTGCAGAGCCGGTGTCAAACCCGATGAAATCACATTCGTTGGGTTACTACAAGCGTGTAGCCACTCAGGCTTTGTGAACGAAGGGAGAAGTTTTTTGGCTCAGATGGAGACAGTATATAACATTATCCCAACAAGTGATCACTACGCTTGTGTAATAGACATGCTTGGCCGTGCAGACAAGCTAGAGGAAGCATATGAGTTAGCAATATCAATACCCGTTTGCGATAATCCTGTAGTCTGGAGGTCAATACTGTCATCTTGTCGTCTTCACGGGAACAATGATCTCGCACTATTGGCAGGAAAGCGGCTAAGTGAGCTCGAGCCAGAGC
>NC_025699.1:6831794-6854662 GCF_000633955.1 Camelina sativa | reverse complement strand
TGTGTAATAGATATGCTTGGCCGTGCAGACAAGCTAGAGGAAGCATATGAGTTAGCAATATCAATACCCGTTTGCGATAATCCTGTAGTCTGGAGGTCAATACTGTCATCTTGTCGTCTTCACGGGAACAATGATCTCGCACTATTGGCAGGAAAGCGGCTAAGTGAGCTCGAGCCAGAGCATTGCGGTGGTTATGTATTAATGTCTAATATTCTTGTGGAAGCTGGGAAGTACGAGCAAGTGTTGGACGTTAGAGAGACAATGAGACAGCAGAATGTGAAGAAGACACCAGGTTGCAGCTGGATTACGCTCAAGAACGATGTTCACACGTTCTTTACCGGGGATCGGACTCACCCAGAATTAAAATCTGTCCACGCTTGGTTAAACCTATTGATTTCTCATATGCATGGTAATGAGTCTATGATGCTCGACCACTTATTTGTGTAGACATCAGATCTTTTTGTAACCATTGAGTATAATTTACTATTTATGTTCTGTGAAAGACAATAGTTTACGGACTAAAAAAAAAATTAAAAATCTAATCAATTGGGACTTGTAAATTCTTTGGCCATTCCTCTGTGTCATTAGCCAAGAGGCCAATTTGGATTAACATTGATTTATTATTTGTAGTCCTTTATTCATAAAAGGCCAAAATCTTAAATCTTTTCCAACAAGAAATCACCTGGATGATCCAAGCTTACCGGAGCAGTTTCCAAGAGCACATTAGGCTTCAGCCGAGACATTTGGTGGGGTTAAAACTGAACCATTTTTATTACAATCTCAAATGTGTTCAAATCAGGCTTCGATCGAATAATACTTACAATACATAACAACTAACGAGAGGAGTTTCTGGCAATAGCCAACAGCGCCAATGTGCTAAATTCTAAGACATGCCATACCCAACTGCGCCCACGTTCCGGTGTGCTGCTACTGCAACCGCGGCAGCTCCAGCAGGACCAAATTGGGATTGTGCCTGCAACAGCTTAGCATCAATACCCACCTTGTGCTGTGATTGGACATAAGGGTTTGGGTTCAGCTCAGCTGGCTTCACGGAGTTGCATTGGGAGGGGACAAACTGCGGTTTTGGTTGAGAAGAAACAGTTGTACCACCGTGCTTCTCTTGGTTCATGGAGTTAGGATGGAAGAAATAGTTAGGAGATACCGTCTGTGGAGGGAGTACCGTGCTTCTGTAATATGATGTCCTTGCATCATAGGACGACTCTTTGAGGTTTCTGTCATTTTCATAAGTTACAGATGATTCCACAACACGGCCTGGTCTACCTGTTAGACATATAGAAGGCGGTTGACTTTGAGAACAATACTGTGCATCAATTTGTGATATTAACTAAAGATAGAAGATTGCTACAATTTTTCAGCCCCAGCGAAAAAGTCAAATAATTTCAGAAATTAACTTGGGTAATTTACCTGATGGTACTCTTGGTGGAGGCCCTAAAGGTCTAGTTGAATATGCTGAAGTTGATGGAACTATTCCATTTCTTGGAGGCTCGGAAGGAACGCGTCGAGTGTCTGATGCATTCAAAATGGGTTGAGCGTTCGAGTTTACTGCACTGGAGTGAACTGTAGATCTACGAAGATGAAGAGGTAAATATTAATCACAACTGCAATACTGAATCAACAGAGACATATATTCAGTAAAATTGTTATGAATGGATGAGAAAACATACCGTGGAAGTGAAGTATGCTTCCTCTCTGGAGGTATGACTGGCCCACTTTTGCCACTATTTTCCTCTAGGTACGCAAATTGTTTCCTCAAGTGACCGATGGCACTGCAATTGAAAATACAATCAATCAGCGAAAATGAATAACGACAGAGTGTAGTGCTATTTTGCTACGAAAGGAAGACATGACTATGTTTAAAAGAGGAAGAAGTAACAACCTAGGATATAGAAAACTTGAGCTTTCAGAGTTCATATAATCCTTGAGCAGCTGCGGATGGTATTCTAGTATCTCCCTGTATATTAGTTCTCTGATGTCATCCTTTGTCAACCTTCTTCTTTCAAACTCAAATTCCATCTTCGAGATCGGCTGACAAGAAGGTTCTCTTTCAACCTTAGCAAGACACTTAAAGTAAGGATCAGCCAACGCCTGTCAAAAAACATCAGAGTGTTAACACCACCAATTTAAGGAGCTGAAATATGAACAACAGCTTACTGCACTAAAAGGAAGTCAGTTGTTCTAATATAAAGGGTTGAAAGAAGCTATTCACAAGAGAAATGACAGAACACGCACCTCTGCAGCAGTCGGTCTGTCCTTTGGATCAAAAGCCAACAGTCTTTGCAAAAGGCGCAATGCTAAAGGATCTGCGTTAGGAAATTTTTGCGAAAAGGGGACAAGATTTTTCTTCCTCATTTCGTTCAAATATTTTCTAGCCTTTTCATTTCGAACCTACATTAGAGACAATATTATTAGTTATCCATTTCTCCTCCCCGCAAAAGTAAAAAGAATTTGGTAATGTGGAAGCAGAAGGAACATACTCCAGCAATGGTCTCTGATTTTGGTGTGCCAAGAAGATCGGTAATTAAGTCTAACTGATGGACGACACTTTTTCCAGGAAACAAAGGTTTCCCTGTTAACACCTCAGCAAAGATGCAGCCAATGCTCCAAATGTCAATTGCTGGAGTGTACTGCCAAAGATAAAAACTGCATATCAGAATATTGAGCGAATAATTCTGAAACAAGTGCCTAGGCTGCCTTAGGTTTTTAAATCTCCGGGAGAGTTCAAATCCTGCCTGAGCAAAAATTATGACCATATGCGGGTTCATTCTATCCAACAGGGCACAAGTCGAACTTGTAGAGTACTAGACATATATCTAACACTCTCTACCACACAGATTTCTACACCAAACCTATAACTTTACAATCACAGAGAAACAGGGAACAAGCATATCAGAAGAATTACAACTACCTTAGAACAGAATGATCCACAGAGCTCAGGTGCCCTGTACCATCTTGTGGCAACATAATCCTGGAACATAAAAAAAGAGAAGGAAGTTCAAAAAAACTGGACAGTGATTACCAGAACTAAATGAACAGTTGACAGCAAAAATGTGTAGATAAGGGTGCATACCGTCCAAAAGACTGTTGTAGGTGTATCATTAAACGCCACTCTTGCTAGTCCAAAGTCACAGACCTTCAACTTGCAGTTCGCATTGGCCAATATGTTCTTCGGTTTAAGATCACGATGGTAAACATTAGCTGCCCATCCAGAAAGAATCCAGTTAAGTACGAACTACCGCAAAATCATCTGAGTGAGGGAAAAAGAAAAAAGATAAAGAATATTTTGTCACCTGTATGCATATACTTCAAAGCACGAAGCATTTGGTAAAGAAAAAACTGATGGTGCTCACGAGTCAAATCATCATTAGCTTTGATGACTTGGTGAAGATCAGATTCCATAAGCTCAAACACAACATATATATCTTTGAACTCTCTTTTAGAAGGCGGCAACATAATGCTTTTGATTTCAACGATATCAGGATGCCTCAAGAGCCTAAGAAGCTTAACCTCACGGAGGATACGGAGAGCATCAGAGACATGTTCAAAGACATCATTAATCTTCTTAATAGCAACTTTCTCTCCAGTATGTGTATCAATAGCAGCACAAACAACTCCATAGCTTCCTTTCCCAATAACTTCAAGAATCCTATAACGGTTAGCATCACCATACTCTGTAAAAAACTCCACCTCCTTCATGTTCTGTACAAATTAGTCCCAACAAAAAGAATCGTAAGATCTCTGATGAATCACATTCAGTAAAAAGGGTACTCAGATTCAACAAAGAAAGCTATAAGAAACGAACCTTCTTCTCCTGACCTTGTTGCATCATCCTCTTCCGAAAGATTGAATTTTTTTTTGTAATTTTTCACAGCAACCAAACCAAACAACACCAGAAGGAACCAATACCGTTCAACAACCCTTATCGTCTTCTCTCCTCAAAAAAATCAAAACTTTAAGAACCCCTTTCAGTGATCTCGGTAAAGATCGCAAATTTAACAATAAACAAAAAAAATATATGAGTGAATCAAAGAAAATGGCGATTCTTCGATGTACACAAAATCCCAGAAACCAAAACCCGATCGAGAATTTTAATTTTTTTTTTTTTCTGATTACTAGAGAAAAACCCCTAGATTCTCTCACAAGAACTCCCCAAAAACCCAGACGGACTCAAAAGCGAAAGAGAGATGAGAAAATCTAGAGATCTTCAAGATCGAGCGATCGGAGAGAAAAGATTGATAGACAACCACAACTAACACCAACAAAAATCTCTAATAAGATGAGAAATGGTTTGTTTATATATATATATACAAAAAATCCAAAGATGTGATTTTTATTTTATTTAATTTTATTTGTATTCTAATTTTTTTTTTTTTGTTTCCTCTCCAAATAATAATTAAAAAATATAGAATACATATATCTTTCTAAAATTAGTAATTTTCGTGGTACTAATTGGGTACGGGGGGGGACAGGTCACGAGGGAACCGAATGGTATTAATCGTAATTTACTACAAACTCTGAGGTTTAGTAGGTTTGGTTAGGTCCACTGTCGGTGGTGTGATCTTTTTCAAATTGACCCGTTGTGAGGCAACTACCGATGATCAACCCCGACCCTTTTTTTAATAATACTATTATTTTACTAGTATATTTTCTATGTTGCAATTCTCAAACTTCACCTACTCCTTTTCTTAAAAATTAGTATAAAATTCGTGTGGTTAAATTGAAATTTTTTTTATTTTTTTCACAGCTAATCTTACCAAAACAAGAGTTGTTTGGTTGATCTCTCTGTCATTGATTGTTCAGTCAATTAATATGCTTATTTAACAATGTATATCTATATAGATTAGAACATAATAATGAATTTAGGATAAGTTTACTACTTATGTAGCCGTAAAACTTACCTAATCATAGATAAGATAACGTTTCACATGTACATTACACATGGCGGAATTTAATACTATGATATGAGAGAACACTTTTTTGAGTTTTCTTAAAGTTGTTTTATACTATAATATATTAGTAGTAATTACGATTACATTTTGAATAAATTGGGGGAAGACTTAAGTGTCAAAAAAAAAAAAAAAAATTAAGATAATGACTTCTAGCAAGCGACCCTTGCTGTTGTTGTTGCCGCTACAACGTTAAGATCAAAGGCAATAAAAGATTGCAAGTCTCATTTGGTATCCGCTTTGATGAAGATAACAAAAAAAAAGTGAGAAAAACATTATAATAGCTGGTATCAAGGTCAATTATACTAATTTATTTGATTAAACTTTTAAAATAATACTCGAAGAGACAAAAGTTATATATTAAGATTGAACTCAATGTTGTATTATGCATGCCCATTCAAAGTTTAATTAATTTATATGGTTTATATACTTTGTTGAGTTAATTATGTTAAACTTATATGGTTTACTCTAAGTTTAATTATTAAAGACTTGGATTTTAATGTAATTTGAACAATTTTAGATTTTTTTTATAACATATGGGTGAGATGTAAAGTCGGTCCATTAGCTAAAAGCATGAAAAAGACATGTATTATTTGCATATTATATAATAGATGATCTCGAATCTTAAGCCACAAAAAAAAAAATAGCATATCATATTATAAATGTAGGGCAAGGTGTCATCTAAGTAATAATATTTTAACATTTAAACAAAAGTTGATCTTTCATTTTCCATCACGCTTTCTTCGTTCCGGTGACCCTTTTTTTTTTTAAGTTATAAAATCTACAATACAACTATACAAGGTGTCAAACTTTTTTAATTAAGCTATACATCAATATGTAGTATATATTTGAAACGTGGTAGTCGGTATAATAATATTAAAATTATAGATGACTACACAGGGAAAAAAAAAATGGCTCTGATGTAGTCTAAATTGGTGCATAAAAGTAAAACTCGAGTATGTTCCCATACATTTGGGAGTTGCTTAAAATAATATGCAACCGTAGAACTTCAACATATATGTGTTCATCGTTTTAAGTTTTCAGTTTTAGTTTTTTGAACATAAAATATACGAATCCGGTTTCGTGACCTCGATCCGAAATTAATTTTCAATGATTAAAAAGTTAGTTTATACTACAGTAGTAATTAGTTTGCTCTGGCTTTTAACTAAAACCCCAATAAAAATTTATCAGTTAACTAGATATATAGTAACTGATAACATATTAACATACTAACAATAAATTAAACCAACGTATAGGACAGAAGTTCATCTAGCTAGAATGATCATCAATTACCGTTTTTGTTTTGTTTTTCTATCCACTATAGTTACGGCTCAAAATAGCACAGTTGACACAAATCGACCACATAAAACATAACTTTTGTTAGATTTGGCTTTACTCTAAAGTGGTGTAATTATAAGAACCGAAATATCTCCGCCAAGCAGATTTTTGTTTTGTTTGTTTGGTGGCCTTCTAAAATCAACGAACCTAATTTATAGTTCAATATTAAAAACACATCACCATCAAAATTATTATGATGCTAAATAAGTTTGTGTCACCACCTATAATAACATCAAATAAAATAAAAGTATCTTTTACACATAACTCCAAAACAACTTTTTCAATCTTTTAGACCAGCAAAACAGAGGACCATATTGGATTTATGAGATTTTGTCTAATATTTATATTACTGTACAAAATATTAGTCGAGTTGATAAAAGAAGACAAATATTGGATGCTGCATCATATACTAATAAATCATAATATTAGTGCAAAGAAGAGTGGTCCACTGAGAGTGGCATAAGAAGTTGCATGTGGTTGAGGGCACATCAACACTTGTTTCTGTCTTTAAACCTTGTCCAAAAGGCATATTCTTTTCTTTCAATCAGAGAATCCACAGAGAACATAATTTCAAAGTTTAAGTGAGAATCGAAGTAAAGATCATATAACTTTGCCGTAACCCACAAGGAACTGCGAATTGCAAAAGGTTTAAATTTTGGTCATTCGAAAAAGACAGAGGCATGAGGTGAGGCTTTTGGATAAGACAAGATCTGTGCTTTAGCTTCTTCTGTGATCGGATTGGGCGAGGAAAGGATGACTGATCCAAGAATCCCAGCGTTCTCCATCACGCACCTCAACACTGATGTCTGCAGCCTGTTTGGCTTAAAATTCCTGATTTGCAGGACCTTGAGCATTGTTCTAATGCAGTCCGGGGATTCTTCTGAACGTAGTTCCTTCAATAACTTTTCAGTAGGGGATGAACGAGGAGATGTCAGGTCCTGCAGGTTAGTTTCACCGGAAAGGCAAGTTCAAAAGAGGAGAAAAGATATTGGTGTCACAACTCACAACATTAGATATTATTAGTAGGACATGTATATGACTTACGCGGATGCTGAGCATTTCGAGTATTGGTGCGGCTTCGAGGAACTGTGTTAATGTAAAATATCGTGTCATGTCGTATATCAAATGCAGGTAAACCAACTGTCTGAATTTGGGTACTTTTAACACATGAAAATCCTTGCTAAGCTAAGAAGGACGCCGAGACAAAGAGTTGTGTGAGTGAACTGAGCCATGAAAAGCTTTGAAAATTAAGTTAAGAGGAAGATGTAATGTAACTAACCTCGAGCCCCAAACTCTTCACGCACGTGAAGCTACTTAGAAACTTCTTGGACCAATGTGATCTTCTGAGGGCAAGATAAGCTTCAGGTAAAGATGGTGGAAAAGAAAGAAGAATCTTCCGGGAATCGTTCCCGGAGAATGTGATTTTCTCAAGGTTTGAAGCTAACACCCTGATCTTACACACTTGAGAAGCATTTGGTACGTGTACAGAGGTACACTTGAACATCTCAAAGATCCTGAGCAATGGAGAATCTAGGATCACAGTATCGGTTCTAAAGCAGCGGCAATAAGATGCTTCAAAAGTTTCCAAGACAGGGAAGTTCAGAACGAGGTTCGTTGAGACGGAAGACAAGTTGAAGATTCTAGCATCCTCGAGACTCAAGAACTTAAGATTAGGGAGAAGAGCTGGAGCCGAAATGTCTAGAATGCTCTTTGTACGAAGCCTTAACTCCACAAGAGAACCAAAACTAGGAAAGAGTGGTGAAAAGTTTACACTGTCAAGTTCGTGGCAAATGATAACAAGTCTCTGAAGGTTGCGCTTTAGAACTTCTGACAACCACGAGATTAGAAAAGCCTCATCGTAAGAATTAACAGAACGTAGATAGAAACTGTTAATAGGATGACTTCCAATGTTTCCAATCACACGATCAACAAAGTCAGTAAATCGAGAATCAGTCGGATCCCTATGAATTTTATCATCAAACTGTAACTCTGTGATGCTTGTCCACATGTTCCTCCATGACTTTGACAACACAGAAGTACTAACAGCTTCAACAGTTAGAAGATGGCTTAGAATTCTGCTAACAATACTCTCATGCAAGCTGCTGAACTTATCTTCAAAGTTCTGATCACTGCATAGGCGAGCCTTCTTGGAAGATGGAACCTTCACTAAACACGCTTGTTTTGTCTCGGGATGCATTGAAATTGGTTTTCCCTGATCATCAAGCAATGGAATTATAGGTGAAAAAAAAAACCAATGTATTATTATTGATGTAAAAAACATACAAAAAACCTTGAAACTATTAAGCAAAATACCAAATCTATGAAGTTTTTTTAATTTAAAATAATGCCAATGAGATCATCGTTTTGTAAAAGTCTATGTAAAGAGAAGTTTTTATCAAGACTAGAGAACAATGTAAGGACTCTTCAATACGGCATGAACTTCTCTCATTCTCTCCACAGTTCTCTGGGAAGACTCCATCTGTTTTGCCTTATCTTCGTGCTTCTTCTCCCGTTTCTCTTGCTTCCTCTTCCCAGGTTGCTTCCCATGGAATCCATGACAGAGTGCTCGATAAGCTTCTTTCTGAGTCAATGTCCTTCCCCACTTGTCAACCCTGTGAATCTGTATATCCTTAAATCCATCTCAGAATCTGTCATCTTGATCATCATCATGATGCTTGTCCTTAACACCTACAACAAGCTTGCTTTCCCCTCCTTTGAAAGTACCTTGCTCTCTAAGACGGTTCAACGCGCCAGATAATCCAGTTCCCACATCAACCTCACGCATCATCCCATCTCTAAAACCACTAGAATGATCATCAATCTCTTCATCAGCTTTGGAACAAACCCTTTCAAACCTATCTTTCTCCTCTCTTGAACAACCAAGGTTATTATTATGGTCCACATGATCACTTATTAGTCTCTCTGATGAATCAGACCTCTCTGTCTCCTCTATTAACGAACCGAGACCGAGACCTTGACCATGATCATCTTTATCTAGAGCAATATTTATAACCAGTTTCTTATTCTTCTTCATCGAAACATTCTTCGTAGCTAAGTTGAACTGAGACATCCTTATCAAAAACCCCGATGATGAGACAGAAACGTAAACGATACCGAGAAAATTCAAAAAGCTTATATATAATTAGAGATCTAGGGTTTATTATTTGACCTAATTAATTCTCCTGCCTAATTTGGAATCCTAAACAAGAAGAGGAAAAAAAAAATAACTTGAATACCTTTATGGTTAGGTCTGTATATTGAGAATGGATGATCACAAAGAACACAATCTCCAGATTCCAACTTCAAATCACATGAAATTCACCGATCGATTTCGTAACAGCAAACGATGTTATCGAGGTTGATCTCTACCTAGCTAAAGGATTGACCAAGAAGCCCAAATTGACAAAGGCAATTTCGGTGGGCTGACTAGAAGAATTTTCTCGAGCGGATGGATACTATTTAGATATATGAAAACTGAATTCCACGTCAAGGTCCATTATATTATTCGATAATATCAAATAGTATTATTTTTAAGAAAATAATAATAAAATCAATTAAAGTAGTCATAAAATAAAATTTAAAAATGTAAAAATAGAAAAGGAAATTATCAATATAAAAGAAGAAAATGTTATATTCGTTGTTTTCCTTTTTTTGTTTCCTCTACTTAACCACAAGAATCGAAGACTTCGATTTCGTTTCTCTCTGAAATCATAAGTTAGAAAAAGAAGAAGAAGAAGAAGAAGAAGGTGACAACAATGGCTTACGTTAGTATGGGTGAAGCTCACAGGCGAATCACTGAATACTTAAACCGTTTCTGCGACGCCGTTTCGTACCAAGACTCTTCTACACTTTGCCGTCTCCTCTCTTTCTCATCCAATTCTCCACCTCTTCTCTCACTCGCCGATGCACTCAACCTCTTCCAGGATGCTAGCAGCAGTTTGATTAGACAGTCTGATAAATTCTCTGAATACGGCGAGATTTTGGCTCCTTTGTTTCGTTCTCTACAAAGTTACCGAGTTGGGAATCTAGTCGAAGCATACCTTGCTTTCGACAAGTTTGCCAATGCATTTGTTCAGGAGTTTCGTAATTGGGAATCTGCTTGGGCATTGGAAGCTCTGCATGTTGTTTGTTATGAAATTCGGGTTCTTGCGGAAAAGGCTGATCATAAAGAGTTAACTTGTAATGGAAAGTCTCCCGAGAAATTAAAAGCAGCTGGATCTCTTCTCATGAAAGTTTTTGGACTTCTTGCAGCTGGGAAAGGTCCAAAACGACTCGGAGCATTATATGTGACATGTCAATTGTTCAAGACCTACTTTAAGCTTGGAACCGTCAATCTGTGTCCAAGTGTAATAAGAAGTATTGAAACTGCTCGGATATTTGACTTTGAGGAGTTTCCAAGAAGAGACAAGGTCACATACATGTATTACACCGGACGATTAGAAGTCTTCAACGAAAATTTTCTTGCTGCGGATACAAAGCTATCATATGCCTTGCAATATTGCAACCCCAAAAGAGAAGGGAATATAAGGATGATATTGAAGTATTTGATACCCGTGAAACTTTCAATAGGAGTTATACCGAAAGATGATGAGCTCTTGCAAAATTATAATCTTCATGAGTACACAAAGATTGTGCAAGCTCTGCGAAAGGGTGATCTCAGGCTTCTCCGGCATGCTCTTCAAGAACATGAAGACCGGTTCTTGAGGTCGGGTGTGTATCTTGTCTTGGAAAAGCTAGAGCTCCAAGTCTACCAGAGACTTATGAAGAAAATTTATATCATCCAGAAGCAGAGTGATCCAGCGAGAGCGCACCAGCTGAAGCTTGAAGTGATTGCCAAAGCACTAAGATGGCTAGAAATGGACATGGATCTCGACGAGGTGGAATGTATAATGACGATATTGATACACAAGAACCTTGTGAAAGGTTATTTAGCGCACAAGAGCAAAGTGGTAGTTCTAAGCAAGCAAAATCCTTTCCCTAAACTAAACGGGAAGCCGGTTGGCTCATAGATTATATATATAAAGTACCTTCACGACTCACGAGCATGCCCTGCGAACTGCGGGCTTATTTTTGTTGTTGTATCAAGAAACCAATATTGCTTAATCATCTCATTATTGTTTTTATTGATGATATTGTCTGGTCGATTTTATTTAGCAAAAGGAATGTTAGAAAAGTAAAAAAAAAAAAAAAGAAGAAAATGTCATAACAATCTTTCCAATTTTTTTTTTCTTTTGTTTAAAGATCTTCTAGTTCCAAAAATAAAGCAGAAGAAAATGGGGAACAAAAAATTCAATTAATTTGGAAGTACTACTTACACGTACAGTGAAAGTATCCACTATTGAAGCTGAAATATCGTATGGCCTTGTTTATATAACTGCTACCAAAAGCAGTACGATCGAGCTAGAGAGATCACATCCGCAGAAAGACTCATTAGCCAATGGGAGTGTATGCGGCTTCTGAAATTCATAAACTCTATCTGTTGAAAACTTGTTTCATCTTCCCTGATGATTGGACCAAGCCATGCATGCATGTGAAGAAAGTCCTTCATGTTGTTCCACACTTCACACACAACAAAACATAAAAATCAGTTCTAGAAAATTGGCCTTATTTTTTTAGCGTCCCATGTTCTGCTACATTTGACAGTTGTAAACGCAAAAAGAATCAAAAGCTGTGATAATTATCAGGAAACATACATACGGTGAGTGTGGAGCATGTTTAAGGTTACAGGCATGACACGTGGGATGATATCATTTGTTAGATTGATGTGTGTGGATCTTACCTTCATTAAAAAAACTCTAAAATTCCTCAAATGTCCGACAAGATGTAAAGAGTTCCAGGTAGACGTAGGCCCTGTCGTCTCAAGTAACACTCCAACAACATCTTCGGTTTTAGCCAACCCAACATCAGAGTTCTCCACTGTAGCGGAGCCAGACCAAAAAGTTTAGAGATGTGAGAAGAATTTTTTTTTCTGATGGGATAAAAATGTAAAATTTTAAGAGTTAAAAATGTAAACTTTTAGGATAATCTAAGTGCAAATTTTATTTTAATAAGATCAAAATACAATATTTGTAGGAGTCAAGATGAAATTTTTAAATTTAACAGGTCAAAATACAAAATTTAAGAAATTATATTATTACCAAAAAAATTTAATAGGGCAGCTGCTTCCCTCCCATCTTACTGCCTCCGCCCCTGGTTTTCCATCTCCACCACAGCCACAAGACAGAAAACTATAGTTATTAAACAAAAATATCCATTTCTATTGAAGGCAGCGATCATTTTGCCAGCGTTATTGGTCTTTAAATAAAGAGAACGGAAGGTGGTAAAGGTCTTAAATGTTTTACTATTAGATTTGAGTTCACGTCAATATGTATATTTTATTTTTGAGATAATAGGAAAAAACATACATTTTTTAAACTTAATTTGAAAACTAATACGTTTACTATTCATAATTGGCAAAGTAATACATTGACCACTGTTTGTGACTGTTTACGAGACTCTCTAACCCTCAAAAACATTTGATATTTACATAACTTGTCACTACTCCTCTTTTCTCACAATTTTTTATTTTTCAAATAAATGTTAATATAATTTATTTTTCAGAAAATTTCTTAGATACAAAAAAAAATCTATATTTTTTTCTTTACAATTTGATATGAATTTTGTTTATTATTTTAAAATATATTATATTATCTGTATACTATTTTAAGTGTACAGATGTCTTTAAACCTTAAATAAGTGTACAGATGTCTGTACACATTATTAAATGTACGGATTAAATAAATTACATATGTACTCTTAATAATGTGTACAGACATCTGTACACTAAATGAGTTGTACGGACTTATATACACATATATATATATATATATGTTTGTACACCTAATGTGATGTACGGATTACACTTGTACATTTACTAAACTGTACAAATTAAAAAATATATATGAAATGTATTTAAAATATCACACAAAATGCATATCAAATAATAGAAGAAAAAACATAGATTTTTATGTATCTAAAACATAAAAGAAAACAAAAATTACTACAACTATTTCTTTAGTTTTTAGAATTTAGGGGTTATGTTTAAAAATAAATAAAAAAAATTTAAAAATAAAAATAAAGAGAGAAAGAGGGAGAGCCGTATGAGTGCTGCAGATCTTCTTGTATGGCCCACCTTCAATTTCTCTTTTGCTTTCTCTCTTTCCTTTTCCTTCCCTCTCTCCTCTTTCTTGTCCAAAAACTCGACCAGGATGTTTATGTCAAATTCACCAAAACACTCTGTCCCACCTTATTCTCTATCTCTACTGTCTTCTATCTCACACCCACCCATTTTTCCAATTGTAAACAGTATTAGTACTAGTTTTCTAATTATGTTTTGAAAATGTACTAAAAATCTAACAAACCCTTTATTTTTTGGTGTCTTTTACTCCGAGCCAAATTCCCCACAGGCCAAAATACCAAACGCCTTTTTCTTTTTTAATGATAATTTCTCTGCATTAAATTAATAAGCTACTCATATTAAAAGTTTTGAGTTTTGTGTATTGTGATATAACTCGTCCCATCACAAGTTGAGTAGACCACATTAGTATATTAGATATTTTAGATAACAATATTCTATAGAACACGGAGAATATAAGACCACGTAATACGGAAACGAAATTATTTCTTACATAACAAGTTTACTTAATTGACAGAAACAAAAGAGGGGTAGTGGGATTTTAGAGCTTGTGCAAAATAAGAGGAGCACCGAACTGTGGGTGAATCGTGAGGACTGTGTAAGGCGCATGAAGATATGAAGGAGAAAGCTCAAAGGAGAATTTCTGTAGAATCAAAGCCATTGCCATCTTTGTCTCAAGCATTGCAAAGTTTTGGCCTATGCATATCCTTGGTCCCCACGCAAAAGAAAAGAAGGGGACTTGGCCTTTTGTTGCCTTTGAGAGACCGTCTTTGAATCTCTCTGGCTTGAACTCCCCTGCATCGTTGCCCCACAGCTCCGTGTCGCGTTGGACTAGCAGAGTAGGTACAGTGACATGAACACCGCCTGGTAATGTCATGTCGCCTAGTTTCATCTCTTTGTGAATGGCTCGGCTCATCTGGAATACTGGAGGATACAGCCGGAGGACTTCGTATAATATCATCGTCATCTGCCATGGATCATATCATATCATCAGTGCCGGCTCAAACATTTTCTAGGCCCCTAGGGAAAATTTTGGCTCAAACATTTTCTAGGCCCCTAGGGCAAAATTTTTAAAATAAACCTTTTAATATATTAAATGAGCAAATTTTTTAAAATAAACCATTTGATAAAAAGAAAAAAAATAGTTCTATATGAACCTTTATATTCATACAAATTTTTATTTTGACCCCTTTTATTTATTAGAAAAACAAAATTTGGACCCCTTTTANATATATATATATATATATATATATATATATATATATATATATATATATTTTGACCTCTTTTGTTCATTCCAAAAAAAATGGACCCCTTTTACAGATATAGGTTCTGATTGGGAGAGACTTTTAAGACTTTAAAATTAATTTAAAGTCTTAAAAGCTAAAATTTTACCAATCATGCTTTTACTGTTTTATTATTTTTAAAAGTCTTAAAAGTCTAACTGTCCACTTTTTTAGTTTGTACGTACAAATTTTTAAAGTCATAAATATGAGATTTTTTTTGCTGTAAAAAAATAAATAAGAATAAAACTGTTGTTATTTTTCTCTTTCTTATTATCCATGATAATTAAAACATTCATTTTCAATCTATGTATAATTTATCACAAATATATTATAATTCATTAAAAATAGATTTTTTATTTCTGTTATTTTGAGATTTATTTTTCATAATTATTTTTGCATCAAAAACAATTATAACACATAATCAATTATGTCATATCTTTATATTTTTTAATTTGTTGAAAATATTTATCTATACATTTTTATGATTTTTTGTATTTTAATATTAAAATTTTTATTTTTTAAATAAAATTTATTATGTTGCCACATAAATTTATTCTTAGCATAATTTATATTTATAAAAACATATAATAAAAACAACAGCCATTAAAGTTTTAACAGTTAAAGTTTCTACAGCAAAAGTCTCTACATCAAAGTCGTAACAGTCAAAGCATCTACAGCCACAAGTAACAGCCGTTACCAATCAGAGCCATAATTATTGTTTTGGACCCCTTTTGTTATGTTAAAAAAAATTTGAACCCCTTTTATAGATATAATTATTTTCTTGGACCCCTTTTGTTATGTAAAAAAAAATTTGGACCCCTTTTATACATGTAAATTTTTTTTTGATCTTTGATAAGAGGCGGTCGCACCACCCGCCCTTGTAGTTGAGCCGGCACGGCATATCATTCATCAAAACACAGCAAAAGTCACTTAAAAAAGGTTTATGATTTGGTTTTACTTACAAATTTGAGCTGGTTGATACCTTCTGCATCAGGTTCTTTATCGCCAAAAACTTGCTTCGCCTCTTCTCTTGCACGAGCCTGCCAGTCTTGGTGTTGGCTTAACTGAATCATTGTCCAAACCAGAAGTACTGTTGTAGTCTCTTGCCCGGCGAAATAGAACAACTTGCACTCCTCCATCAGATCCTCAGTACTCATTCTGTTTCCTTTCGTTTGACCCAAATTCGATTCAAGAAGTATACCCAACAAATCGTCACGTGGTACTTCCCCACCTTCTCTTGCCCTTAACCTTTTGTTAATGATCCCTTTCAGTATTGAAAACGCATATTTGTGGCTAAGTCTAGTTAGGATCGACTTTGTGTATGTATGAGCATAAAGTAAATAACGCAAGCTTTGTTAACAGGGTTCGGTTTTTCCTACATCCCCGGGACCTAGTCCAGAACAAATTCACTAGAACAAGATAGCAATTACAACTGCATATGATACAAGCACTACTATGCCTATCATTCTTTTCTAGATGAATAAACCATCAAAAGATCTCTCTATCTTATTGATGGGGCGACACCACACATCTTGTATGCATCTCTTGAGAATACCTTGAAGCGCGCAAGTCTTCATGAAGCGCCCTCTTGGTATTTATATCCATTGCCCAACCCCTAGGGTTGACAACTTTCCTATTATACAACAAATAGGAATTGGGAGATTAACAATTGCACAATCACTAGGATTGACAATTTTCCTATTATACAACAAATAGGAATTTCCTATTATACAACAAATAGGAAAGTTTCTCTCCATGATCCCATCTTGAATCTTCCATTCAAGATGTTCATCCAGCTCAGCAGCCGCCACTTGGCTTGTCCAAGTCGACCCCAAGCCTTTGTACTCAAACTCTTCAACTCAGCTTCTTGTACTACTTCCTGTATTATTCTCGGAACTAGTACAAGAACTGTTTCAGACGTTTGATACCATCTCTGTTGTATCTGACCCTCTTGGCTTGTCCAAGTTGTCCCCAAACTTCTTTATTTCAACTCTTCAAAGTACTCACACAGTTCGGCTTCCTGTATAACTTCATGTACTACTTTGGAACTTCACATATGTTCTTACTGCAATTGTGTCAAGTAGTGCCTCAACAACTTTGTTAGTTCTGCTCATTGTCTTCACACCATCTATGAGACATCTGTGATAATTCTATCTTGTTGTCTCATATATCACAATGTTGTATGACATCCTGGTTTAGTAGCAATCCCATGACATGTTTCAGACAGCTTATAAAACTCAGTCAACACATACACTTTCAATCTCTCCCTTGGTGATTGAGTTTTATAATCCATGCACCTATTAAAACCAGTCAACACAAGGTTTTCAATCTCTTCCTCGGTGATTGAGTTGTTTAATTCCATGCATCTTATAAAACCAGTCATCACAATATCTTTAATCTCTCCCTTGATGACTGCGTTTTAAATCTCCTTCAATCTCTCACTTCATGCTTCATCATGCATCATTCTTGAAAGATCATAACATCTTCATTCTCCCCCTTTTAACTTAGTTTGATACTCAAGCACATTCTTTAATCTCTAATCACTAGTAGAGCTCCCTCATAATATTTGCGCTTAGCTCACAGCAAACTTGACATTCTCTTCTCCCCTAGCTTGAGTGCAAACTAAATTAAAAACTCTGTGCTTAACATCGTTAAACCCATGGTTAATAATTCCAGAAAATCCTCTAACCAAAACCAAGATATGCTTAAGACTCTTCTTCATTGCCCATCACTTCTCAGCCTTAAGTAGTCTACTTATGTGCATTAATCATCCGATAACTTATTCATGAGACATTGAGTAGTTTTAGATAATCTCTTTCTTATGCGCAGCCTTGAATACTCTTCAAAACTTTGATATCAACATCTCCATTTGACACAAGAGTACCAGCACATCCTGTTGAAAAACTGTAACTTAACTTGAGTAACTTGCAAGGATTTTTCTTGACAATCTCCTTAGTAGTCTCCTTCTCTTTGAACAATCTGCTTCCTAAATTACTTGCAGATAACTTGAATCATACATGCTTCTTGTTTAGAATTCCCAGTTTCTGAACAACTCAAACTGCTAGCTTTCTTTGTAGATATCTCTCACCAACTGATCAAATGATTTAACTACCAACCTCACTGCTCGAAAAAGCTTCTTTTAGCTATGTTCCTGGCTTATGAATCCTTTGCACATCTATCAAAATCTTGCTCACACATATAAAATTTCTCAGCAAAATCTCACTTTATCTCACCTTATCTCGAGTTTGATTGATCCTCCTTTTGATGTAATTACCAGAACGTTAAATATCCAGACAAAATCAGCATGAAGCACATCATAAAGTTTCAGCTCGATCGTATTGCTTTTAGATCTGAAAAATTCAAGTTCCCTTCTTTGATGTTGCAGTTCAGATCTTCCTTGCCTTCATTCTTCTATGCTTATGTTAACCAAGTTTCAATTTCTTAGATTGATCTCAATCAGCCTCTCATATAGAGTGAATCATTACGTAAGATTTTTTTTTTCCAATGGTTTTCACTCTTTGTTTTTCTTCAAGATGAACCATTTTCCTTACACTTTATCTCCACCATGACCCAAGCTTGACATCTCTTTGCATATTTCTTTTGAAAACCTATGACTGAACTTATCATAATCATTGAGAAGAGCCTCTTCTCCTTCACATCCATATTGGCTTGTCTTCACATCCATACTGGCTTGTCTTTACACGTAGTAGAACTTCTAAATTCTCAACATAAGTCCTCAACAAGAATCTGTGAATTTTTCTGATAATGTGAAAAGACAATTTTCAATCACTCTTTGCCACATAATCTCATCTTTTTTCATGAACTCTTTTTATGAATCTCCTGCAAGTTCCAGCATTTTAGTCTCTCCTTTAGATTACTAAGCCGCTTCAACCACCACTCAACTCAAAGATCAGCTTGATCTGCTTCTGTGTTAATTTCTGATCCAATCTCTACTATAGTCTCTAATAACAAGACTCATATAACTATTCTGAAATACCATCATTTAACTTGATTCCAAAGCTCCCATGTCAATTTCCTTCTACCATAACCTAAATCTATGAGTGTAGAATGCCTCTACCAAACTTCATTCCATTCCGAGTTCATTTGAACTTCCGTTTGAAGTTTCCACTGGAACTGGTCAAATATGAAACTTCTGATGAACTGTGCCCGGATCAGGTTGAAGAAGCTCGAATAAAACACAAACTGACCGTCAGAATTTTAATCCGACCATTGAAACTCAAGCTAGTATTACCACAAAGCTTGCTACCAAATTTCGGCTCGATCTGATTACGTTTCACCCACCAAAGGTTTCCTTGAATCAGATATTTCAGAACTGTTTTCTCTTTTCTTCTCTAATCCGAATATCATATATTTTGACATTGATGATGCAGCTGATATCTCTTCCCTTTCTTCTCTCCCATGGCTGCAGCTCTCTCTTCCTCATTGATCTCTTTTTATCTCTTTAATCACACAACCTTCTTTATATTCTTTGTTAATCACATATGCATGTTTACATGACCAACAAGATCATCTCTAAAAATATAAACTGCAAGCTAGCCTTCAAGCATTTATTCCACAACTTCTTGTCTTGAAACAACTAAAATTCTGCTCCATTAGTAAGTACATCGATCTTTCCATAAACGGAGCAGCAAAACAACCCAGAAAATTATGAAACTTGGTGAAAACATCCAAACCAGTCATATGAAGACACAGGAAGAAACAGATCACGATTTGGGTTTTCTGATAGCGAGTTATGATCAAATCCGTAAGACAGCTACGAAACAAAACAGACCAGCGAGCAGCCAACTTTAAGAGCGATTTACCATCAAAACACATGGAATCAGAAGGTGGTCTTTATATCACTGGAAAGATCTCGTTTCCAAGTTTCTAAAACATCTTTCAAAGCTAGAATCCGAGTTCTGTAGCCATAGTAACTGAAGAAGACAGTAGCAACCTGTGTTCTAAAAATTGTTCTTGAAACCTGTTGGATATGGGCTTTGCCCCCAACATTCCTGAAGTCCAAACAGAAGATTCTAAAGGGATTTTGGGCCAAAAGTCTTGGATCAGGCCCACAGGCCGTAGGGGCAAAATCATCATTTTACCCGAAGACAGAAGAAACCTTAGGTCAAGGTCCCACTATAAATACTTGATGTCATTGTCATGTCAGGGGATCGACTTTTTTGGGCAATTAGAGAGAGAATAGCTATTATTTTCGGATTAATTGCGTTAGATCTTTAATTGTCATTTCTGTAAACCCTTCTTGAATTCTACGTTAAATAAAGGACCAGATCCAATTTATTCCCACACAAATACTCGTATTATTTATATCGTTGATTTCATACATCAACAATTTGGCGCCCACCGTGGGGCTGAACGGAATCCTTACTTTTTGACGAGAAGAATTTGAAGAACAAGGCGTTTTCGGAAAACCAGAAGCATGTCTCAGATCAATCACTCAAGCGACGAAGGCGTGAACTCCTCCCCAGCCCGCGACATGTCTCCTCCACGCACCGTATGGGGGCGCACCCGTGCGAGGACCAACCAACTCCAAGGCGTCAACAGGCCCGAAGCAATTACGGGCGAGGACGCAACGCTCACTGACCGCGCAGCCATAGGCGCTACGCGTGTCGCTCCCACCAATGGCGTAGCCGAAGGCGCTACGTCACTTGCTCGTGAAACCAATGGAGTCAATCCAACCGACCGCGAAGCCGCAGACGTTGAGCGGGTCGCTCCGACAAATGGCGGAACCAATGGGGGAATCCTTCCTGATCGAGTAACTGTTGAAGACGCTCCAAATTGCCGTGAAGATATGGGCACTACGCGCGACATTTACCCCCGTCGATCATCCAGACACGTAAAAATCAGTCAAGCCGCGCTTGACGAAGCTGTACGAAGAACCTTGGATAAGATGAGCGGTCAAGCGGCGCAGATAGAATCACAAGGACGGAATAACCATGCAAGACATCATCGGCAACAGGAGGAGGACGCGTTGGCACCACGCACTCCGCGAGCTGACCTCAACGCTCCACGAGCTAGCCTCCCCGTTCCGCGAGCTGACCTCGACGCTCCACGAGCTGGCCTCAATGCTCCGCGAGCTGACTTCCGCGCTCCACGAGCTGACCTCAACGCTCCACGAGCTGACCTCTATGCTCCGCGAGCTGACCACCATGCTCCGCAAGCCAACCATTACGCCGCTAACATACCAAGAGCTGAACACAACACTAATGGAAGGCCCCGTCTCTCGTCGATCATCGTCGGACCCAATGGAGAGCAGCCAAGGGTACATTTTCAGGCCAGCCAGGTCTCCGCAGATCAGCGTGCTGATCCAAGTCGCTCCGAGAACGCTGAGAATCATGCGCTACGGCAAGAACTTCAGCAGATGCAAGCCCAGCTGCAGACGCTTACGACTCAGATGCACAGAGCAACGAGCGGAGCCCCGGAACTCGAGACTGTATTAGCGGAGGCGCGACGCTCGCCCTTCACCACAAAAGTATCAGGTGTCAGAGTAAGACGCAATCCCGATACCAACAAAAACAAGCCAATACCGTACGACGGCAAGGGGGATCCCACTATCTTCTTGAAGTCTATGTCTATCCATATTGGTAGTTCATACTTTTCTCCCGAGGAGGAGGACGCGGGAAGTTGTCAACTGTTCGTCGAAAGCTTAACCGGGGAAGCATTGAACTGGTTTTCAAAGCTCAAGGCCAATTCGATCGATGGTTATGAAGCACTCACAACTGCCTTCCTTCAGCATCACCAATGTTTCATGCACGTCCCTGCGTCAAACGCCGAATTATGGAGAATGCGTCAGAAGCCCAACGAGTCGCTGCGAACTTTCATGGCAAGATTCAGAGGAGTTGTAACCCAGCTCGCCATCAGCGACGAAGCCGCTATCGGAGCTCTAAGGGACGCACTCGCCCGCGGAACCAGGTTCAAGGAAGACCTAACAATCTTACCCCTCCAATCCCTGCGCGAAGTCTTTGCGCGTGCAAACCGATACATGCTGGTGGAGGAAGACCAAGGGAAAGAAAGCCACGATCAAACTGATGCGGCAGAAAAAGCGTCCGAGAAGGCTCCGAGCTCAAAGGGTAAAGCCATAGACGAGTACCATGAACCACGCCAGCACTACAACAGGGACTACGCCCGAGGCGAGAAAGGAAGAAAAGCGACGATGTTCGCTATCGAAGGAAAAGAGCCACAGAATAAGTCTTGGAACAAATGGCACCGTGAATCCGATAATCCCGGCTTCAAAGGCAAGCGCCCGTATTGCGAGTTCCACAGGTTCAACGGACATTCAACTGAAGAGTGTAAAACACTTCAAATGCTGCTTCTCGAAAAGTACAAGAAAGGTGGCGTCGATGTAGAGCGAGAGCGCAGAAAAGTTGTCGCACACAAAGATAATCAGTATTGCCTAAGAGACGAACAACAGCACGACAGACGGCGCGAAGAGGAAACTGCAGCACAGGATGACCGAGCTTGGGCACAAAATGACCGAGAACGGGAAGTTGCTCGTTTACCTCCTCCCCCCAGAAGGAATCGCGAAGCAGAAGAGCACGATGAACCACCAGCTCCTCGCCGAAGGATCAACATGATCATGGGTGGCCTGTCAACATGTCGCGATTCTGTTCGATCTATCCAAGCCTACTGTCGCGAAAAAGAAACAAAGCGCAACACGCCTTCTCACAGCAACATGTTCAAGACATCCACCGCACCAATTACATTCACTGAAGAAGATGTGCGCAACGCTAGTCCGAACAACGATCCACTTGTCGTGGAAATGGTAATCAGCGAGAGCTCAGTAACAAGGATTCTTATTGACACCGGGAGTTCAGTCAACGTGATATTCAAGGACGTGCTGATCCAGATGGAGATTGATCTGCGCAACACGGTCCATGAAACGCAGCCTTTGACAGGATTCGACGGGGACACCATCATGACTGTCGGGACTATAACGCTTCCAATTTACGTTGGCGGTACGATGCAGTGCTTCAACTTCGCAATTGTGGACAAACCCATCGTCTACAATGTTATTCTGGGAACGCCCTGGCTCCACAAGATGCGCGCTGTCGCTTCTACGTATCACCAATGTGTCAAGTTCCCGAACGC
>NC_025699.1:6829835-6830884 GCF_000633955.1 Camelina sativa | reverse complement strand
GGGGAAGCATTGAACTGGTTTTCAAAGCTCAAGGCCAATTCGATCGATGGTTATGAAGCACTCACAACTGCCTTCCTTCAGCATCACCAATGTTTCATGCACGTCCCTACGTCAAACGCCGAATTATGGAGAATGCGTCAGAAGCCCAACGAGTCGCTGCGAACTTTCATGGCAAGATTCAGAGGAGTTGTAACCCAGCTCGCCATCAGCGACGAAGCCGCTATCGGAGCTCTAAGGGACGCACTCGCCCGCGGAACCAGGTTCAAGGAAGACCTAACAATCTTACCCCTCCAATCCCTGCGCGAAGTCTTTGCGCGTGCAAACCGATACATGCTGGTGGAGGAAGACCAAGGGAAAGAAAGCCACGATCAAACTGATGCGGCAGAAAAAGCGTCCGAGAAGGCTCCGAGCTCAAAGGGTAAAGCCATAGACGAGTACCATGAACCACGCCAGCACTACAACAGGGACTACGCCCGAGGCGAGAAAGGAAGAAAAGCGACGATGTTCGCTATCGAAGGAAAAGAGCCACAGAATAAGTCTTGGAACAAATGGCACCGTGAATCCGATAATCTCGGCTTCAAAGGCAAGCGCCCGTATTGCAAGTTCCACAGGTTCAACGGACATTCAACTGAAGAGTGTAAAACACTTCAAATGCTGCTTCTCGAAAAGTACAAGAAAGGTGGCGTCGATGTAGAACGAGAGCGCAGAAAAGTTGTCGCACACAAAGATAATCAGTATTGCCTAAGAGATGAACAACAGCACGACAGATGGCGCGAAGAGGAAACTGCAGCACAGGATGACCGAGCTTGGGCACAAAATGACCGAGAACGGGAAGTTGCTCGTTTACCTCCTCCCCCCAGAAGGAATCGCGAAGCAGAAGAGCACGATGAACCACCAGCTCCTCGCCGAAGGATCAACATGATCATGGGTGGCCTGTCAACATGTCGCGATTCTGTTCGATCTATCCAAGCCTACTGTCGCGAAAAAGAAACAAAGCGCAACACGCCTTCTCACAGCAACATGTTCAAGACATCCACCGCACCAATTAC
>NC_025699.1:6824463-6825506 GCF_000633955.1 Camelina sativa | reverse complement strand
CTTCGAATTCGTCGCAACGGCCATTTCTGGCCGACTATGGTTGCCGATTGTACTGCATTCGCAAACAAGTGTGAAAAATGTCAGCGACATGCACCATTCATCCATTCTCCGACAGAACTTCTGAGGACCACATCACCACCTTACCCCTTCATGCGATGGGCGATGGTCATCGTCGGCCCTTTAACCCCGTCAAATCAAAAAAAATATCTCCTCATTATGACGGACTACTTTACAAAGTGGGTTGAAGCAGAATCATACGCCTCACTCGAAGCTAATGAAGTCCAGAACTTTGTGTGGAAGAATATCATATGCAGGCATGGACTTCCATACGAAATTGTATGCGACAACGACCCTCAATTCATTTCTCTCCAATTCGAAGGGTTCTCCGCTGGGTGGCGGATACGTCTTAGCAAGTCTACTCCACGATACCCGCAGGGCAACGGACAAGCAGAAGCAACAAACAAGACAATTCTCGCTGGAATTAAGAAACGTCTCGACGCAAAGAAAGGACTCTGGGCAGACGAACTCGACGGCGTTCTTTGGTCTCACCGAACTTCCCCGCGCACTTCTACCGGACGAACCCCGTTTTCACTCGCATACGGTATGGAGGCACTCGCACCAGCCGAAGTGGGAATCCCGACACTCCGACGATCTATGCTTGTACACAATCCGGAGCTGAATGATAAAATGCTATGTAACAGACTCCTTTTCATCGAAGAAGAGTGCGATCAGGCTCTGTTGCGCATCCAGAACTACCAGCAAGCTGCCGCAAAGTTTTACAACAAGAAAGTCAAGTCTCGTTACTTTGACGAGGGAGATCTCGTCCTCCGCAAAGTCTTCGAAAACACCGCGGAGAAGAACGCAGGAAAGCTGGGCGCGCATTGGGAAGGTCCCTACTTAGTCTCGAAGATCGTCAAGCCAGGAGTCTATCAGCTACTCGAAATGGACGGCACACCAGTCCCGCGATCCTGGAATTCCGCCAACCTCAAGCGCTACTACCATTAGTCAATCAACTTGGAGCATGTTTATAAACAAAAAAAAAA
>NC_025699.1:6819722-6823888 GCF_000633955.1 Camelina sativa | reverse complement strand
GGGCGCAGAGTGAATAAGCCGAAGACCCCGACTCGCACACTCTCGCGATTCCTGTAGCACCCACAGGGTAAGCCGGTCACGACTGAACGCACCTAACTAGTACGACGAGTCCGTCTTGTCTACTCTCGCCGTTACGGGGAATAACATATCCAGGATAAGCCAGGAGACGTCCTGCACCGCAAAATATGCCCCGCAACGATAAAAAAAAAAACGAAAGCAACTTCGGCAATAATCAACACTTATGCGAGAAAGCGAATAACCAAGTTTATAAAGCGAAAGCAAACGAGTTTGCAAATATACGAAGGAAAAGTATAGAAGCGCTCAGCATCCAAGTTCGAAATAACAAGAGGTGAAACTCAAAAGCAACAACAATAAGTAATAATACGAGGACATATCACTCGTTTGTGACATCATCAGCACCTCCACCGGCAGCTCCCGGGAACGGCTCGAGATCATCATCACGAAGCGGCGGCGCCACAACCCCGTTCGATTTCGCCGTGAACTCCTTCTCGCCAGCAGCAAGACGCGCCATCCTCTCTGCGGGAATAGCAATACCCCTACTGATCAACTTCGTCAAACATTGCCTAGTTCCGGTCACCTGGCTAAGAGTGAGTAAATGGGGCTGTTTCTTGCGTGTTGCGATCACGTGCTCCCTAAAACGATCGATACGCTCTTCATGTGACTTGATCACGATAGCAGCCTTGGCGCGCTCCTCCTCTCCGCGCTCATCCCTCGCTTTCTTGAGTCGCTCCGTCTCGGAGGTGAACTTGCGCTCAGATTGCTTGAGTGAAGCCGTGAGCTCCTTGACCATCGCTGCGTTTTCTTTGCTTGATCGCTCAGCCTGAACACGCGCGTCCTGAGCAAGCGAGGCCTCCTTCCTAGCGGCGCGCACCTTTTCATCACAGTCGCCAGCGAGATGGTTGATCCAGCTCATCGCCTAAAGCACCAAGCAAAATAATTCGATTATGACTAAGTAAAATCCGTATCGGGGCGAACTGGGAAGTAAAAAATGCAAACCTGAAATTGTCGACGAACGGCTTGCTCGTACGAGTCTTGACAAGCCAACTCGCGAGAGGTAAGAAGCGGAACAGAGTCACCGTCAATCCTGCTGGCGAGGTCTGCACAAGCTCGCGAGTTCCCAACGAACGCTTGGTCCTTCACGTCGTAGCGAAATGAGAAGGAGCGATCATCTTCACGACCGCCTTCCGTCTGCGGGACGAACTCCCCGCGCCCATCTTCTGCATGGTGAGGACGCCTAGAATTACCTCCAGCATCACTCCGAGGACTCGAACGTAATGATCTCTTCCGGGAGCGATCGCCACCAGCTGCTGAAACACTCTTACGAGACCCCGAGGAAGGCTTCTTCGCGGCACGAGCAGCAGCAACTTCGGCAGAACGGGATCTGCGGTCAGTCTCACCTGCGGGAGCAAGTACCTCGCCATCCTCGAGCTCCACAGCAACGACCTCCAAGCCGGTCTCGGCGTCTGGCGCAACAACCTCGGTAGCAACAGCTGGCACCTCCTCGTCGTCGAACAGATCAGCGTAGCATGGCATCGGACAGTCCCCCATTTGCAATCCAGTCCGCGAACCTACAGCATAAATAGACGCCTTAGTCACGAGAGCACATAAATCCCAAAAATAAGAAAACTAGCAAAACTCACAAGTCTTGAGATGAGAAAGAACTCTCGGCCACCGCAAAGCCTTACACCAAAGAAAAGGAACACCTTTGTCGACAATGCTCAAATCGCGCGCAGCTGAAGATGGCGGTTTTCCTGCAAAAATAAAACGAACGGTCAGAAAACGGTTAGGAGCACCAAAACGATAGGAACCCAACCCAGCAACGGCTACCGGGGGTGAAGTTCCAAGAAGCAGGACAGGTCGTGCCGGGATCTTCGACCGATGCGTCGTTTATCTCCACGAAGAAAAATCGCCTCCGCCAATCGTGGATATGACTCCTCTGCCCGTTCATGATCGTGAGTCCGGCTGCACAACAGGCAACATAGCCCCGATTTGTCACGTAGAAATCGAGTCAGCAACTCAAAGAGATCCGTGCTCATCTTGACTTTCATATGGCTACCAATTATCGCAAGCCCCACTGCATTACGGACGCTGGAAATCGACAACTGCGAGAGCGCAATCTCTCGACGCGCACAAAAGCTCGTCAGAAATTCCGGGATAGGAAACCACAGGCCGCCATCGGTAAAATAATCTTCGTAAACGCAGAGGTGACCTTCAGGGCAGTCCCACGGGACCGTTTGGCGTTTGGAATAGATCAAGGACGCGGGCTATGGAATCCTCATCGCATAATGTACTCCCTGCGTCGCGGGAAGTGCGTTCCTTATTTCCCGTACGGTCTCTACGGCACCTCGGAACTCCATCACCAACGGCTAGTCCAGCAACCAGAGATCTAGGAGAACCCTCCACAACAGTTCGTTCTTCGTACGGAAGAACCTTCCCGCGACGCCGATTCGGAGGAAGAGGAATCAGACTGAGTGCTTGGTTACCCGTCGGGAACATTACTTCGAGCTCCCGGACCTCATCTACCGAAAGATCCGCCAAATCCGACATAACACCGTTTCCTTCAGACGGCTCCCACCAAGGAAATTCCCTACCCGTCTCGTCAAGGTCTCCTTCTGACGCGCCATACTGGTCATCTTCAAGCTCCTCCGGAATATCACCAAAGAAGTCGTCTCCCGAAGCCATGGTACGACACCTGGCAAAACCGAGCAACCGGTCAGCGTGGAGTAAAGACATCTTGAAAGCACCACAAAATCCGGATAGAACGATCACACCCGAACGAACCACGTACTGCGTACTACGCATCACCAACTGACTACTACGCGCATCAGCCTCACCGTCCCGCAAACCTCATCGCATCACGGGAACATTGACGAGCTCTCCACCAATAGCTTCATCTCGCCACCTTGTCAAAGATGCGAGCTCGCCAAGGTTCGAATACGATCTCGCCACCTTATGATCTCAACAATGCGACCACCTCGCGAGCACACATCCGAGCTCACCCACAGCAATCCTCACCAGGATCGGCAAGTCTCCAGCTCGCCAGCTTCGTACACACCATTAACTTGGGAATTCTCCATCTCGCCAGGATCCCATACGTTACAGTCTTGTGTTCCCGCTACGAGCTCGCCACCCTCTAGCTCGCCATATCCTATATACGATGTCCTGAATTTGAGCTCACCGAAGTCCCACACGCGGCACTATCAGCCTCCCCGAAGGCTCCGTACGTGGAAGTGATCTCGTCAATCTCGCCATCTCGCCCAATTCCCGAAGCTATCCTTGATCTCACCGAGTCACGCGCACCGAGCTCGCCAAATGCGTTATCACCTTACCCTGTGCGAGCTCGATAGTCCCACCTCGCCTCCGAAGAGTTCCACCTCACCTCCACCTCGCCGAATTCTCGTACGAAGCATTCCAGCATGTCATCTCGCCACTCTAGCTCAGCAGCTAGTCAACATACGATGTCCCGAATTTGAGCTCACCAAGGCCCCATACGCGGCAATGTCGACCTCCACAATATTTCCGTACGAAAAGAGTTGAGCTCCATCACGTCAAACTTGTTTTCGTCAAGCCAAGCTCGCCACAATCTCGTACTTCTTTGGTAGAGCTCGCGGAACTGATGGTTATACCGATCGAATAAGCATCAAGCTCGACACTCGATCTCGCGGGCATAATTGAGCTCGCCACTCAGTCTAATCACCATCTCGTCACCCTCGTCTCGTTACACCACCTCGTCATCATTTCTTACGCAGACTCTTGATCTCACCGTCGAGGTCATCGCCTGCTACGACACCAACACGACCAATTCGCTCGACATACGCTCTCGAACCTCAACTCACGCATATCCACGACTAGACCCGCCAGCTCAAATACGCCATGAACTCTAGCACAACGTCTCGCGGACACTCAAGTCACGCACCAACGCAGCGACCTCGTCAACTTACGAACCTCCCAAGGCTACGACCACGTCACCTCGTCGTCTCCGAGCTCGCCACCCCTCATACGACCTCGCCACACCGTTGATGGCATCCTACAAACGCATCCGAGCTCGCCAGCTCGCCACACGGTCTCCGTAAAATGCTCACCTCGCCAGCTCGCCACACGGTCTCCGTAAAATGCTCACCTCGCCAGCTCGCCACACGGTCTCC
>NC_025699.1:6793526-6818004 GCF_000633955.1 Camelina sativa | reverse complement strand
CGAAGACAGAAGAAACCCTAGGTCAAGGTCCCACTATAAATACTTGATGTCATTGTCATGTCAGGGGATCGACTTTTTTGGGCAATTAGAGAGAGAATAGCTATTATTTTCGGATTAATTGCGTTAGCTCTTTAATTGTCATTTCTGTAAACCCTTATTGAATTCTACGTTAAATAAAGGACCAGATCCGATTTATTCCCACACAAATACTCGTATTATTTATATCGTTGATTTCATACATCAACAAAACCTGCAACCTTCTTTTCATCATTCTTTGATTTCTCTGCAACTACCAGCATTATCTTTAAGAACCGTTTTCTAGATATATATATGCTCATCTTTGAGATTCATCTGTCTTTCTCATGGCATGAACCATTGTAAGCTGCATCAAGAACTAAACTCCCTTTGGTTTGAACAAGAATACGAACAAGCTCTTTATTTTCTTCTCACGAAGCTCTTTCTATGAAGCTCAACTTTCTTCTCCATCCTGGACAAAGAGAGCACTCTAACCTTTCCACTTGAATCACTATTGATTCTTCCTCAAAAATAAACCAACTGAAATATTCGCAACAAGAAACACAAGTTACTCTTCTTTTCCTTTTATTCTTAGATCTGAACCCCTGAATTTTCTAAAGCTTCTTTCATGTGACCCATCTCATTGTCTCTGCCTTGAAGCTTCTTTCCGGATAATAGAACCACCTTCTTTGTGTACTCAGACCCAAAATTGTTCTTATGCTAACAATTTTCACTTTCGACCTAGCAGCTTTTTCAATTCGAAACCTAAAATCTGTAAGGAAAAACTCAATTTAACAGCCGAAACAGTCAATACTTTTGATTGCATAAGCTCTTGTGCGCAACTTCTCTTCTTTGTGAGCAATCAGTCAATCACGATTCACAAACATACGCTCTCTAGTGACGTCTTTATCCAAAACTCTTTCGAATCAGAAACCAAACCATGCTTAGTTACTATTGTAATTTGTAATCAACCCAACGAAAATTTGCCCAGCTACTAATCTCAAGCTTAACCAAGTTTTGAAATAGACCCATCACATCACACATCTTCGACACGAGACCGACAAAGCTCATCTCTTCACCAAGACTAGATTCGCCTCTTTCATCTGACATAGATACTGACAATCGAAGTTCCTCCTTAGTTTCAGATTTGTACCCGAGAATCCCACTAAGGCTTGAGACGAATTCCCGAATTGCTTACTCTATTTCACGGGCAAATTTCACCATCACAAAATAAAACCTATTCACGTTCTATGCTTGTGCTTCAAAATCGACCTCTTGCTTCTTCCTTCAGGGTTTGTGAATTCTTTGAGAGTTGAGACCTTATCCTTATCTTCGTGTCACTAGAATCAGTTGTAGCTCCAGCTATTGTTAGTTGCATCAAAGCATATATCTGAATCAAGCACCCTCTGATTTTATGAGCTTCTCTTCTCTATTCAACTTTTGATTTCTTCCTCTAACTCATGATAGAAATCTTGCTTTACAATTCTGATTGACCACTATTTATCCAGTCCGCTGACGTCTCTTTGCAAACCCAAGATATATGTAGAGCTTTATTCCCAATTGATTCTGATTTTTGGGCTTTGAAAAAAACAAACAACCAAAAAGATTTCTTTTTCTAAAATCTGACATCTCTCGTACTGGAGCTTCTTCACGCATCTTGCTTCATACTTAACGACTTCTTACGCCTTCGTTCCTCTCTCGTGGTAGCAAGATCATGTGCTGTCAATGTTATTCCCTTGTTTTTAAAAAAAAAATTTACACAAGACTTTAAATATCATGATTCATAAAACCATACGAAATCCTCTTCATTCAAACTCCTCCTTCTTTTGACAGCAAAAGAAGCGATGATTCTCAATCTTCTTTTGAACTTGATACGTCTTCAACTTTCATCATAGCCCTAACTTACCGTATCTCTCTTTTGCTTCGTTTCTTCAAATTTCACATAGCATACGCATAAACACAGATCTCACTTCTCATTCTTCTTGTCTAGCCACAAATCCAGGATCACACCCGAAACAAGAATATATCTCTATCGAGCACCGCTCTGATACCAATTGAAAACGCATATTTGTGGCTAAGTCTAGTTAGGATCGACTTTGTGTATGTATGAGCATAAAGTAAATAACGCAAGCTTTGTTAACAGGGTTCGGTTTTTCCTACATCCCCGGGACCTAGTCCAGAACAAATTCACTAGAACAAGATAGCAATTACAACTGCATATGATACAAGCACTACTATGCCTATCATTCTTTTCTAGATGAATAAACCATCAAAAGATCTCTCTATCTTATTGATGGGGCGACACCACACATCTTGTGTGCATCTCTTGAGAATACCTTGAAGCGCGCAAGTCTTCATGAAGCGCCCTCTTGGTATTTATATCCATTGCCCAACCCCTAGGGTTGACAACTTTCCTATTATACAACAAATAGGAATTGGGAGATTAACAATTGCACAATCACTAGGATTGACAATTTTCCTATTATACAACAAATAGGAATTTCCTATTATACAACAAATAGGAAAGTTTCTCTCCATGATCCCATCTTGAATCTTCCATTCAAGATGTTCATCCAGCTCAGCAGCCGCCACTTGGCTTGTCCAAGTCGACCCCAAGCCTTTGTACTCAAACTCTTCAACTCAGCTTCTTGTACTACTTCCTGTATTATTCTCGGAACTAGTACAAGAACTGTTTCAGACGTTTGATACCATCTCTGTTGTATCTGACCCTCTTGGCTTGTCCAAGTTGTCCCCAAACTTCTTTATTTCAACTCTTCAAAGTACTCACACAGTTCGGCTTCCTGTATAACTTCATGTACTACTTTGGAACTTCACATATGTTCTTACTGCAATTGTGTCAGGTAGTGCCTCAACAACTTTGTTAGTTCTGCTCATTGTCTTCACACCATCTATGAGACATCTGTGATAATTCTATCTTGTTGTCTCATATATCACAATGTTGTATGACATCCTGGTTTAGTAGCAATCCCATGACATGTTTCAGACAGCTTATAAAACTCAGTCAACACATACACTTTCAAGTATAACTTGGATTTCCCTAGTTGATGCTTTTATCCTTCTGTTGACTTTTGTAGGGAGATAACTACACCAACAGACGACATAGAGAATATGACACAAATAAATGGCCTTGTATTAAAACCATACAAGTTGGGTTTCTCATTACCGGTATCCAGGGATGAAATCTTTTCGAAAAGCTTGTAAGATGAGCTGTGCTAGTTCTGCTTGGAGCTCAAATATCCTATGCCCTTCTTTGTAGCTGCTGCCAAAAGCAGTACGGGAGATCACATCTGCAGTCATACTCACAAGCCAAGGCCAAACATCCACCTCACAGGACGACCCTTTATTAGACACTAACTTTTCCCACTCGCCAACAATTTCGCTGCAGCTCTGGTGGAACGCAGGTACCATATTCTATACATAGAAGCAGAAGGCACAAATTGGGTCAGAGCCAAATAGACACACATACATAAAGTAATATAACATAGAAGATTTAGCGTTTTTTAAAACCTTGATCTTCTCAAAGTGGAAAGCCGGATTGATAATTTTTCTGTGTTTTTTCCATTTATCACCATCATAACTAAGGAGTCCAGTCACTAATAATTTACTCAAATGGAAAGTATGCGGCTTCTGGAATTCGTAAACATTGTTGAACACTTCTTTGATTTGCTCAGGATCCATTATAGTGATGGTTGGTATGGGTCCAAGCCATGTAAAGAAAGTTCTCCCTGTTTCAGCCACATAGAGATGGAAAAGTTGAAACCTAATCTAAAACAGTTCTAAACAAAGAAGAACCAAGCATACCGTGAGTCTTGAGCATGTGAAAAGGATAAGGCACGATACGTGGTCTTGTATCATCCATTAGTTTGATGGGCTTTGATCTTGCCTCGGCCAACATGCTATTATTCCTCTTCATATCGCCGACGAGAGGAGTGTAAGGAGTTCCGGAAAGACCTTGTCTTCTCAGGTAACTCTCAAGCATCTTTGGTTTAAACCAAACCCGTTGTAAAGTTCTCCATACCAACGATGATGTAACAACGACAGCTACTGAAATTGTTACCAAAGCAACTGATATCTCCATTTTTTCTTCCAGAGAAGAGAGAGAGAAAGAGAGGTAGAGAATTTGGAAAAATTGTTGAGATATATATAAAGGTTGAATATTGTGGAGAAGATATATATGTATTACTAGTTAACTGAGATTTTTTGCTTTATTTGGTATTTGGTGCCTCACTGTCACATGCTACTTAGGGGCAAGAAGCAATTTGTTCTGTGTGGTCAAAACAAGCTAACTCATCAGTGGCGGGTAAGAGTCTAAGAGTTGAACGTCTTAAACGTTTTCATTGTCATTGACCAACACCATCTACAGAAGAAAGAGGTACGTAAGTTGCTAAAAAAATATCGGAATCTAAGTTTAAATACTTGATATTATATTATGCTGTGGGTGACCATTTTTGATATTTTACTTGGAGGTTCACACAGTTTACAGTCACATGCATACAACGGAAGCAGTAAGAAACAAAATTGCACTTGTGTTAAAAAGGACAACAAGATGAAGAAATAATTTGGTTTCTACGTCGATTCGTACCATTCCACGGGTTTTACTCGTCAGAAAACAAAATATTTCCAAGTCATGTGACTCATTTTTTCTTCTTTTTTTTTCTTTGATGATAAAGATTTTATCGAAGTGTCATTAAATGTCTTCAACCAAATTACAAGATATTTTATTTTCCATGGAAAATGGAATGATGGATGATATCGGAAGAGAGGAGTTGTTAATGAAGAACAGAGATGCTCCAAAGCTCTCGCCGTTGATCTCTCTGACACTAAGGTTTCCCTAGGTCAGGGGTTTAGTGAGTCGAACCGTAGGAAGATATGATTTTGGGGATATCTCAGATTCTTCCGATTACAACACTGTTTTAGATTGGTATTTTGCATATTTGGTTACGTGCTGTACCTGATTAGAGGAAGTAGTCGTTGAATGATGAAGTTTAAATAGTGGGCGAGTCTTAAATTTCGTTCCTTTATATATTTGGGGGTTCTAGTTTCACAACACAGATTTGTTCAAGTGAGAATGAGAATCACTACGAGTTATGAGAGTTCTGACTTGAATATATTAAAAAGATTTCAGTTTTGTGTATTCTGTGATCTAACTCGTTTCATCTGTGTATAACAAACAAGCTTATTTGACAAAAAACGAAAAGGGGTAGTATGATTTTAGAGCTTGTGGAGGATAAGCTGAGCACCAAACTGTGGGTGAATGGTGATGATTGTGTAAGGCGCGTGAAGATATGAAGGAGAAAGCTCAAAGGAAAACTTCTGTAGAATCAAAGCCATTGCCATCTTTGCCTCAAGCATTGCAAAGTTCTGGCCTATGCATATCCTCGGTCCCCATGCAAAAGGAAAGAATGAGACTTGGCTCTTTGTTGCCTTTGAGAGACCGTCTTTGAATCTCTCTGGCTTGAACTCCCCTGCATCGTTTCCCCACAGCTCTGTGTCCCGTTGGACTAGTAGAATTGGTAGACTGATCTGAACACCGCCTGGTAGTGTTAGGTCTCCTAGCTTTATCTCTTTGTGAATGGCTCGGGTCAGCTGAGTTACTGGTGGATATAGCCTTAGGACCTCGTATAATATCATCGTCATCTGCGAGGGATCAAATCATTCATCAAAAACACAGCAAAAGTCACTTAGAAAAGGTTTATGATTTGGTTTTTACTTACAACTTTGAGCTGGTTGAGACCTTCTGCATCAGGTTCTTTATCGCCAAAAACTTGCTTCACTTCTTCTCGTGCACGAGCCTGCCAGTCTTTGTGTTGGCTTAACAGAACCATTGTCCAGACCAGAAGTACTGATGTAGTCTCTTGCCCCGCGAAATAGAACAACTTGCACTCCTCCATCAGATCCTCAGTACTCATTCCATTTCCTTTCGTTTGCCCCAAATTCGATTCAAGAAGTATACCCAGCAAATCGTCACTTGGTGCTTCGCCAGCTTCTCTCGCTCTTAACCTTTTGTTAACGATCCCTCTCAGTATAACTTGGATTTCTCTTGCTTTTGCTTTCATCCTTCTGTTACCTTTTGTTGGGAGATAACTACACACAAAAATTGGTTCACAAAGATTATGAAAGCATGGTTCTTCATGTCTTTAACAGATTGCAGAACTAAAAGATCAAGAGTCAAGTTATGAAGTCCTTGTGATTACCTGAATCCAGGGATGATTGCTTTCCGAAAAGCTTGAATGATGAGCTGTGCTAGTTCTGCTTGGAGCTCAAAGATCCTCTGTCCTTCTTTGTAGCTACTGCCAAAAGCTGTACGAGAGATCACATCTGCAGTCATACTCACAAGCCCAGGCCAAACGTCTACCTCACATGATGACCCTTTATCCGAGACTAACTTCTCCCATTCGCCAACAACCTCGCTGCAACTCTGGTGGAACGCAGGTACCATATTCTAAACATAGAAGCACAAAGTTGGGTTTGAGCCAAATGAACATACAAACATTTACAGTTTTCTAAATAACTTGATTCTAGGTGACTATAAACCTTGATCTTCTCAAGGTGGAAAGCCGGGTTGATGATTCTCCGGTGTTTTGCCCATTTATCACCATCATAATTAGCGAGTCCTTTAGCTATCAGTGTGGCCAAAGGGAATGTATGCGGCTTTTGGAAATCATAAACTTTGTTGAACACTTCCTTGATTTGCTCAGGATCCATTATAGTGATGATTGGTACAGGTCCAAACCATGAAAAGTAAGTCCTTCCTGTTCCAACCCCACATAAAAGATACAAAAGTTGGAATCTTTTCAAGATCAGATACTCTGCAACAGTTCTAAACAGAGAAGAATCAAAAGGATACCTACCGTGAGTCTTGAGCATTTGTAAGGGATGAGGCACGAGACGTGGTCTTGTATCATCCGTTAGTTTGATGGGTTTTGATCTTGCCTCTGTCAACATGCTAAAATTCCTCTTCACATCGCCGACGAGAGGCGTGTAAGAAGTTCCGGGAAGGCCTTGTCTTCTCAGGTAACTCTCAAGCATCTTTGGTTTAAACCAAACCCACAGTAAAGCTCTCCATACCAACCATGACATAACAACTACAGCTACTGAAATAGTTACCGATGCAACTGATATCTCCATTTTTTCTTCCGAAGAAGAGAGATAGACAGAGGGGTAGAGAATTTGCTAATTGTTGGGATATAAAGGTTGAAAATTGTGGGAGAAGATATGTATGTGAGTGATGACATCACCCCTGATGTCTTGTGTGTTCGGACAATTATCTTATAGTGACTAATTGATATATTTTGCTTTACTTGGTTGCGTCACACAGTCACATGCCACGAAGGCGCGAGAAACAATTTGGACTTCTGTGTGGTCATAACTCATAGCTAACTCATAGTCGTATAACGCATTAGTGGCGGGCAAGAGACGAGCGTCTTCAACTTTGTGACGTTTCTTTTGTCATTTACCAAAGAGAGAAGAGGACGTAGATTATTAAGTTGCTAAATTCTCGGAATATAAAGGTTAAATATTATTCTTGGAATATGTTTCGGACAGTTTAATGCGGTGGTGTATTTTTCATCTTTTACTTCACTTGGAGGTTCACATGCTTCACAGTCACATGCCACGAAGTAGTCAGAAACAAAATTGGAGTTGATGTTAAAAGGACAACAAGATGAAGAACTGTTTTTACCGAAAAAAGAAGATGAATAACTAAACTATTTTGGTCATGACTTGAGTGGTGGCCAGGTTATGAACGTCTTCAGCTTTTTTGACGTTTCTACGTCAATCATTACCTTCCACGCGTTTTAACTCTTCTTTTCCTTTACCACAACGTTGGAAAACAAAATATCTCGAAATCATTTGACTCATTTCTTCTTTTCTTTTTTTGCGGAAATTTTTTTTATCGAGGTGTGATTTCTTTACAAAACAAAAAAAGATGTCTGAAAACAATTACAAAAATCATTTCCCATGGATACAACAAATTTTCTTTAAACTATTTGATGAATTAACTCATGGCATTTAGCTATTGCATCATTTTTTTCCACAGCATATTATGAATTTACACAAATAGTTGATAAGAATGGATAAAAGCAAACGACAGCGTTTTAGAAAAGGAAAAAAAAAGTTATCGATTTGGAGAATATTGTCTCTGTGTATAGAATATGGTACTCTGTTTCAATTTTTTAAAGAGACTGTAAGATTTGGTGGGAGCATTGTTGAGGAAGCGAAATCACGACGTAATCGACCTGTTTTGATTGATGATAAAATCGTTGTGTGTGTATAATGTGGACTCCAATACATGAAAAAGACTCTGTTATTTTGTGTGTGTATAATGTGGACTCGTATCATCTGTGTGTGGAAATTTTAATTTGACAGCAACATAATGGGGTTATAAGATTAGAGCTTGTGCAAGATAAGAGGAGCACCGAACTGTGGGTGAATGGTGATGACTGTGTGAGGCGCGTGAACATATGAAGGAGAGAGCTCAAATGAAAACTTCTGTAGTATCAAAGCCATTGCCATCTTTGCTTCAAGCATTGCAAAGTTCTGGCCTATGCATATCCTCGGTCCCCACGCGAAAGGAAAGAAGGAGACTTGGTTTTTTGTTGCCTTTGAGACACCGTCTTTGAATCTCTCTGGCTTGAACTCCCCTGCGTCGTTTCCCCATAGCTCCGTGTCCCGTTGGACTAGCAGAATGGGTAGACTGATCTGAACACCGCTTGGTAATGTCATGTCGCCTAGCTTCATCTCTTTGTGTATGGCTCGGGTCAGCTGTGTTACTGGAGGATATAGCCTTAGGACCTCGTATAGTATCATTGTCATCTGTGAAGGATCAAATCATTCAGCTTTAAATCATCTAAACACTCAGAAAGATTCACTTAAAAAGGTTTGTGATTTGGTTTTACTTACAACTTTCAGCTGGTTGAGACCTTCTGTGTCAGGTTCCTTAGCGCCAAAGACTTGCTTCACTTCTTCACGTGCACGAGCCTGCCAGTCTTGGTGTTGGCTTAACAGAACCATTGTCCAAACCAGAAGTACTGTTGTAGTCTCTTGCCCGGCGAAATAGAACAGCTTGCACTCCTCCATCAGTTCCTCGGTACTCATTCCATTTCCTTTCTCTTGCCCCAAATTCGATTCAAGAAGTATACCCAACAAATCGTCACTTGGTGCGTCCCCAGCTTCTCTTGCCCTTAACCTTCTGTTAACGATCCCTCCCATTATAACTTTGATTTCTCTAGCTGCTGCTTTCATCCTTCTATTACCCTTTGTAGGGAGATAACTACATCGAAAACATGACACAACATGGTTCAAAATCTCCTAAAGATAACTAAAAGGCCTTTGTATTAAAACTAGACAAGTTGAGGTTTCCCATTACTTGTAACCAGGGATGAAAGCTTTCCGAAAATTTTGTATGAGAAGCCTTGCTAGTTCTGCTTGGAGCTCAAAAATCCTCTGACCTTCTTTGTAGCTGCTGCCAAAAGCAGTACGGGAGATCACATCTGCAGTCAGACTCACAAGCCAAGGCCAAACATCCATCTCACAGGACAACCCTTCTTTATCCAACACTAACTTGTCCCATTGGCCAACAACCTCACTGCAACTCTGGTGAAAGGCAGGTACCATATTCTACACATAGAAGAAGAAGGTATCAGAGCCAAATGGACATACATACATAAAGGAATCAGACCTGGAAAAAAATGATAGCTTTGAAACCTTGATCTTCTCAAGGTGGAAAGCCGGGTTGATAATTCTTCGGTGTTTTGCCCATTTATCACCATCATAACTAACGAGTCCAGTCGCTATAAGTCTGCCCAAAGGGTTCGAATGTGCCTTTTGGAAATCATTAACATTGTTGAACACTTCCTTGATTAGCTCAGGATCCATTATGGTGACGGTTGGTATGGGTCCAAGCCATGTAAAGAAAGTTCTCCCTGTTTCAGCCACATGGAGATACAAAAAGTTGAAACCTTTTACTTCACATTGATACCAAAAAAAAAAAAAAAAAAAAAAAAAAAGTTGAAACCTTTTCTGTTGTAAACAGAGAAGAAATAAAGAATCAAGAGATGCCGAGCAGGAAGCATACCGTGAGTCTTAAGCATGTGCAAGTGAAAAGGCACAACACGTGGTGTGATATCATCCGTTAGTTGGATGGGTTTGGATCTTGCCTCAGCCAACATGCTGGAATTCCTCTTCACATCGCCGACGAGAGGCGTGTAAGGAGTTCCGGCAAGACCCTGTCTCCTCAAGTAACTCTCAAGCATCTTTGGTTTAAACCAAACCCAGTTTAAAGTTCTCCATACCCACAACGACACAACAACTAGAGCTACTGAAACTGTTACCGATGCAACTGAAATCTCCATTTTCTCTACGAGAGAGAGAGAGAGAGAGAGAGGGTAGATAATTTACTAAAATTCTCGGAATATATAGGATGTGGTGTAGTGACAAATACAAATTAATGCGTAGTGACTAGTGAATAATTGAGAGCCTCACAGTCAAGAGATCGCCAAGAGGGAAGAAATATATAGGTCTATGTATATTACCCTAGAAAATATTTTGTTTTGTCAATACAACAAATATTTGGGTTTTTTTATCTGTAAGACACAAAATCTTACTTCACTTAATAAAAAAAATTAGGGAGTGTATTGAATTGTGGAATTTAAAAAATTTTGGATTTTAAGAGATTTATGTGAGATTTTATGATATTTTGATGGAATTGTTAGTCTGCCCAAAGGAATTGTTAGTTTTTTTTTCTGTTTGAGAAAAAGTAAATTTTTTTGTGGAATTCTATGTTTTAAAAAAGGAATTCTAGGGGATTGTAAAAAAAAAAAAGGAATTCTAGGGTGTTTTGTTTTGTTTTTTTTTTTTGTGATCTGGAATTTGTTTCCTAATTGACAACAACAAAAAGAGTTTATAGAGAATTAAGGGCATCTCCATTGGTACAATATTATTTTGAGCCTCTTAAATTTTTTAAATATTTTATTATGTACTTTTTAAAAATAAGAACTTCTAAAAGAGTAATTAAAATTTTGCTCCTCCAATGATGAAGCTGTTATTGAAGATCTTATTCTTTAATAAAAATATTTTAAGTAAAACATAAATAGTTTGGATGTTTTTTTTTTGTCAACCAAACATTAAGAATTAGAAAATAACTCCAAGATTGGTTACCCAAGCCGGAGGATAGAAGTTTACAAAAGATAATTCTGAAACTAAAGTTCTTGAAGAACGAGCAAGACAATCTGCCCTCTCGTTAGACGATCGCGGAATCTTGGTAAGAGTAAAAGAAGGGAAGGAGGATCGGAGAAGGCTGAAATCATCCAATATATTGGAGAAGGCGGGCCACTCTTCTAGAGATTGCACAATCGCAATTAGCTCTGCACAGTCTGTCTCATAATTTTTACAATCAACACCAGCCGCCATGAGGGATTCCATAGCCCAGATCAAAGCAAGTAACTCCGAGTGAAGGGGTGAAAAGCTTCGTCTCAGACATCGCGCTCCCAAAAGTAACGTCAACAACCAAAATCAATAGTTTGGATGTTTAAATATATTATATTTATAAAAATGAGAAACTATAGCATTTCATAAAGGAAAACAATGAAGTACAACAACAAAGTTAAACATCAACAACCAAAATCAATGCAAACAAGAATCGTTAATTTAAAATTCTTAAAAAGGAAAAACACAAAAACATATCAAGATCGATTCATGAACAGAAACTGATTCATGATACAAAAAAACACAAAACAGATTCGTGACACAAAAGACACAAAACAGATTCATACAAAGGACACAAAACTAGATAATGAATGAGAAGAGTTTGTGATGTGTTGTTGTTAGTAACAGTGTCAAAATAAAGAGTTTACCTACACTAAACCAACCAAGCATTGAACACATCATATTCACTAAGCATTGTACATTAAGTATGATGTAGACACTCCTTAGCATCATCTAACAAGCATTTATCACAACCAACAAACACAAACTCAATCAACTCAACACTCAACGCTTACCTATCTGAAAAATATTCAATACAAGAGAGGACAATGAATTACCTTTCTTCAATGGTGGGAAGGTAGCATATTCGATCCCATTCCATCTGCTGAACTTCCTCCATTAACCTCAAAATAAAACAGAGCAAAGATCACATTCATGCGCAAATTTGAAACAAATTCATCAAATACAAACATAGTAGAAGTGGTATAAGCTTAAAGGAAACATTAAATCACATTCAAGATCAAACGACATGTTAAATAAGTCAAATTTTAGATTGAATTGAGGATTTTAGAAGATTTTGTGGAATTTAGAAAATTTTAGATTTTGAGAGATTTATGTGAGATTTTATGATATTTTGATGGAATTGTTAGTTTTTTTTTTGTTTTAAAAAAGAAATTCTAGGTTGTGATTTGGTGAGATTTGTTTTGTTTTGTTTTTTGTGATCTAGAATTTGTTTCCTAATTGACAACAACAAAAAGGTTTTATAGAGAATTAAGGGCATCTCCATTAGGAGAATACTATTTTGAGCCTCTTAAATTTTTTAAATATTTTATTATGTACTTTTTAAAAATAATAACTTCTAAAAGAGTAATTAAAATTTTGCTCCTCCAATGGTGAAGCTGTTATTGGGGTTCTTATTCTTTAATAAAAATATTTTAAGTAAAACATAAATAGTTTGGATGTTTAAATATATTAAATTTATAAAAATGAGAAACTATAGCATTTCATAAAGGAAAACAAAGAAGTACAACAAAGTTAAACATCAACGACCAAAATCAATGCAAACAAGAATCGTTAAATTAAAATTCTTAAAAAGGAAAAACACAAAAACATATCAAGATCGATTCATGAACAGAAACTGATTCATGATACAAAAAAACACAAAACAGATTCGTGACACAAAAGACACAAACCAGATTCATACAAAGGACACAAAATTGAATAATAAATGAGAAGAGTTTGTGATGTGTTGTTGTTAGTAATCAATGTCAAAATAAAGAGTTTACCTACACTAAACCAACGTAGCATTGAACACACCATATTCACTAAGCATTGTACATTAAGTATGATGTAGACACGTCTTAGAATCATCTAACAAACATTTATCACAACCAACAAACACAAAATCAATCAACTCAACACTCAACGCTTACCTAATCTGAAAAAAAATTAATACAAGAGAGGACGATGAATAACCTTTCTTCAATGGTGGGAATGTAGCACATTCGATCCCATTCCATCTGCTGAACTTCCTCCATTAACCTCAAAATAAAATAGAGCAAAGATCATATTCATGCGCAAATTTGAAACAAATTCATCAAATACAAACATAGTAGAAGTGAAATGAGCTTAAAGGAAACAATTAAATCACATTCAAGATCAAACGACATGTTAAATAAGTCAAATTTTACATACTTGATCTTTTGCCAAACAAATCATCTGATGGAAGCAAAAATTGAAATGTTTTCAAGACTAGGTTCATCAATTCAAGGTTAAACTCAGACAATACAACATCCTATCTAATAGCCACACTCGACACAAAGTATGAATCAACCAATGGACAAGATCAATGGAAACATAGAATTTATGCCTAAATTCATCTTCATTCATGGCTAATTTCGTTAATCCTAGTTAAAATCATGCCTACGAACACAAATAAACAGAGATATTGAAGAACCCTAATTTTCGAAAATCCAAAACCCTAATATCTAAATCGTTATATGACAAGAATTCAAACAAATAGAAACATTAAATTACCATCAGATGGAGTTTAATTCATCAAAGTCTCCAAATTCTCCAAAAGCAGTGGAGGAAACGCTTCGATTTGGTGGAGAAGACTCTCAACGAGTCAACAGTTCCATATCCAAACTCGTCCATAGATCAGAACCTCTTATGTGTTGTTCTGATTGCTTAATCATCACCTCCAATTGAAGATTGTTTAAAGAAAAAGAGCAAAGAACGGAGATTGGTTAGAGCAAATATGAGAATTTGGGGAGTGAAGGAACGGTATCGTGAAAGAGATGGGAAGAAGAAAGAGAAAGAAGGGAAAGAAACAAAAAAATTGTTTTTTATATCAAAAATAAAACCAATCATATGTCTACACGTATCCAACAAGAGTTAGTGTTAAAACTTACTAAATAAAAGACAATTTTTATGTTTTTTTATCAGTTTTGATTTTTTTTTATCCCATAAAAATAAGAGACCTTGCTAAATCCCTCTAATGGACTTGCTCTAAAACTTGTGCAGAATAAGATGAGCACCAAATTGTGGGTGAATGGTGACGACGTCGATGTAAGGTGGAAGGAGAAAGTTCGAAAGAGAATCTTAGTAGAATCAATGTCATTGCCATCTTTTGTCTACAACATGACAACTACGTCCAACTATTACAACTTAGTTTATAGGTGTAATAAAAAAAACAAAATATACTACAAGTAAAACAATGTTGTATGCTATTCATTTTCTTTATAATAACTACATCAATCATATTGTTGCTATTGAAATTTAAATTATATAAATCTATATTAGTAACTATCTTATTGTCATTTTTTTTTGAACAAACAGTAACTATATTATTGTCATACTTTTACTTTAACTACCTTCTTATACCTCTATGATTACTTTGTAAATAGTCACTACACTATTATGTGAAACAAACAAATAAAATATTTTAACAAATATTTTGATGTGTAAGTAAGTATAGTAAATGTACTTTAAATTACATAAGTACAACTATAATTAAGGTACTACTGATAATAAGTTTAAACTAAAAAATACAAATGCGTGAGTAAAACTACTTGAAAACTTTGTTAATATCTCATATTTTTTAGAATATTTTATGAACACATGATTTATTTTTAAATTATGTTTTTTTTCTGTCAACAAAAGATTAGCTCAGATGAACCAATACGAAGGGAAATTGTTTACATACAAAATATTATGCGGAGATGTGCGCGCATAGCGTGCCAGAAGATCCGCTTTTACATTTACATTTCTAAGAATAAAAGATAAGGAAAAAGAAGAAAACTCCTCCCTATCCATCTTGATATCATCAAGATACGTCGAAAACGCCGGCCAGTCGTGTGGCGAAGACACCATCTTCACCAAATCAGCGCAGTCTGAGTAGAACGCCACATCACGGTAATCATGTCCGATCATGCAACGCATCGCCCAAATGAAAGCTTCGACTTCAGCGTGTAAGGGGGTAAGACTTCGTCGAAAGTTAGTTGCTCCCCTGCTTGGCTTCGAATCCTGAGACTGGGTACAAAACCATCCGGCTCCTGCGAAAAGATCTCCTAACTTCCAAGAGCCATCAACGAAACAACGATAGCCTGAGAAGAACATGGGAAGGGAAGTGTTTGGCCCCCGTAAACGAGAGTCAGCCACCGTTGTCTAGACAGTTGAAACCACATCTTCACCCTCCTCCTGAGCCTGGTGCCAGGACAAAGCCTCACCTTCAGCTACCCGAACAACCTCCTCTGGCCGCTCCGTGATATTTTCAAAAACCTTTGCATTACGCGCTTTCCATAAATACCACAAAATCTACGAGAAAGCTGACACATGGGATCCCGGGCTTTTGGGATCCAAGAAATGATCCATATTAGCATAAACAGACTCCACCGGAAAACAATGTGAACCTACCGGTACCTGAGATAAAGCCCACACCTGACGCGTTGGTGGACAGAGAAACAAAACTGATTAACTGTTTCCTCCTCCGCACCACAACGTGAACAGCCCAAATCACACGCGATACCACGCCGCTACAAGTTTCGTGAAACCGGAATACACCGAGACAAAGCTTGCCACATAAAGTGGTGGAGTTTTGGTGGGAAACGAACCTTCCAAACACTAGCTAGGAGAGAGGTTATCTCTGGCCCGTCACCAAGTGCCTTAAAAGGCCCGGAGATCGTCATATGTGTCGCATGATAACCAGATTTAACCGTATACCTCCCATTCTTCGTAAAATGCCAACCAAGAGAATCCTCCTTTGGACAACTACCTAAAGGTAAAGCTCCTATCAACGCAACATCAACTGGATCAAAGTGCTCAGAAAGCACATCCAGCCGCCACGAATTTGTCTGGCAATCAATTAAGTATGAAATTTTAAGAGAAGGGTCCTTAAACGGGCCCTTACTGAGAGCTGGTCTCGGAGATTGAGCTGGTATACAGGGGTCAGCCCATATAGAAATGGACTCTCCAGATCCAACCCTTTTAATAAGTCCTTTATGTACCAGAGAGCGAGCTGAAACAATACTCCTCCACCCGTAAGAGGGAGAGTAAGAACGAATCGGTTCCATGGGATATGAATTCCTATAATACCTACCTTTAAAAACCCTTGCAAACAAAGAATCAGGATAATCAATTAGCCTCCATAGTTGTTTTGCCAACAAAGCCGAATTAAAATCATCAACATTCCAAAATCCTAATCCGCCCAGTTGTTTGCTACTGCATAGTTTCTCCCAAGCTAACCAATGCATACCACCCGTCCTACCATCCGTACTCCACCAAAAATTCGCCACAGCACTGGTGAGTTTGGATGTAATTGTCTTTGGTAGCCGAAAACAAGAATCACAAACGTCGGGACCGCAATAGCGATAGATTTGATCATCACCTCCTTTCCCCCTTTAGAAAGCAGTTTCGCCGACCAACCAGTCGTGCGTCCCTGCAGTCTTTCCCGGACAAACGAAAAGACCTTTGTTTTAGACCCTCCTAAACTCTCAGGCAACCCTAGGTACGAGCCCATGCCACCCAGATTTTTTATGTCAAGAATCCCTTGGATCTCCGTTTTTGTATCTTCCGCAACCTTATGATCAAACTGAATAGAAGATTTTGCAAAATTTATTTGCTGACCCGAGGCAGCCTCATATTTCCGTAAAATACTCAAAATGACCTCACATTGTTCTTTGGCGACCTTACAAAAGAATAAACTATCATCCGCAAATAAAAGATGTGTGATTGGCGGGCATTGATTCGCCACCTTGATCCCTGTAATTAATTTATTCTCCTCTGCTTTCTGGATATTGGCAATTAAAACTTTCGTGCATAAAATAAACAGATAATGAGATAGAGGATCCTCCTGTCGTAAACCCCTTTCCGGAATAATCAAACCATTAGGTTGACCATTCAGAAGAACTTTGTACTCAACCGAGCTAACACAAAACATAATCCATCCAGTCCATCTTGCATCAAAAACCCATTTTGTAGAGTAACTGTTCAATAAACCCCTACTCCATCCGGTCACATGCCTTGCTCATATATGTTTTTATTGCCATAAACTTCCCTTTACATGATGGATTAGTCCGTAAACCGTGGAACATTTCCTGAACAATCAGAATGTTATCTGAAATGAGACGGCCAGAAACATAAGCCGATTGAGTTTCCGAAATAAGCTCTGGTAAAATTTTCTTAAACCGTTGATACATGATCTTAGAAATAATTTTATACCCCACATTACATAAACTAATTGGGTGCAGCTCCGTCATCCGGGTTGACTTTACCACCTACGAAATGAGACAAATGTACGTAGTATTTAAACCTCTATCAAACACTCCCTCCTTGAAAAAACCATTAACCAGCGAGACGAAGTCTCCTTTAACAACCTGCGACGCCTTTAAATTATGTTATAATTCATTTTTTGTCTATTTTTATTTCATAGTTGAAGTTGAAGTTGATTAAAATTTATTTAAAACAATTTCAATTTAATATTTAATGCTGATCAGATAAGGGTTGGGTCAGGTGGGCGCCGTCGTCGTGCAGAACCTTTAGCCGACGGTCGAATTCGCGATTTATATGTAATTAGGGTATCTCGAGGTTTGAGGGTTTAGAGGAGTCGAGCCTTGGGGGATTCTTCATACTTGGGTTTTCTGAAGTGATCGATTTGGAGAATACCGTCTATGTATAGAATTTGGTACTCTGTTTCATATTTGGTGGGAGCACTGTTTTGATTGCTCCAGATAAAATCATTGCCGCTGCTGATTAGAAATCGGAAGAGAGGAGTCATTGATGAAGAACGGATGCTCAAAAAGGTTTATAATTTTGAATAATCTTCTTCATATTTGGGTTGTAAATTGACAACTGAGATTTGTTTCAGTGAGAGTCACTGCGCAGAAGGGTCTGTGAGACACGAGTTTTGGCTTAGAAAAAGATTCTGTGTTTTGTATTATGTGTAATCATATCTATGATCCGTGTATGGAAGTTTATTTGACAGCAATACAAGGAAATGGGGTTATAAGATTAGAGCTTGTGCAAGATAAGAGGAGCACCGAACTGTGGGTGAATGGTGATGACTGTGTGAGGCGCGTGAACATATGAAGGAGAGAGCTCAAAGGAAAACTTCTGTAGTATCAATGCCATTGCCATCTTTGCTTCAAGCATTGCAAAGTTCTGTCCTATGCATATCCTCGGTCCCCACGCAAATGGAAAGAAGGAGACTTGGTTTTTTGTTGCCTTTGAGACACCGTCTTTGAATCTCTCTGGCTTGAACTCTGCTGCGTCGTTTCCCCACAGCTCCGTGTCGTGTTGGACTAGCAGAATGGGTAGACTGATCTGAACACCGCTTGGTAATGTCATGTCTCCTAGCTTCATCTCTTTGTGTATGGCTCGGGTCAGCTGTGTTACTGGAGGATATAGTCTTAGGACTTCGTATAGTATCATTGTCATCTGCGAGGGATCAAATCATTCAGCTTAAATCATCAAAACACTCAAGTCTCATGAAAGTTTTTTTGGGTCGGGTTACTTACAACTTTGAGCTGGTTAAGGCCTTCTGTGTCAGGTTCTTTATCGCCAAAGACTTGCTTCACTTCTTCTCGTGCACGAGACTGCCAGTCTTTGTGTTGGCTTAACAGAATCATTGTCCAAACCAGAAGTACTGTTGTGGTCTCTTGCCCGGCGAAATAGAACAACTTGCACTCCTCCATCAGTTCCTCGGTAGTCATTCCATTTCCTTTCGTTTGACCCAAATTCGATTCAAGAAGTATACCCAGCAAATCGTCACTTGGTGCGTCCCCAGCTTCTCTTGCCCTTAACCTTTTGTTAACGATCCCTCCCAGTATAACTTTGACTTCTCTAGCTGCTGCTTTCATCCTTCTATTACCCTTTGTAGGGAGATAACTACATAGAAAACATGATACGACATGGTTCAGAATCTCCTATAGATATTGCAGCACTACTCAAGCCCTAAACTAAAAGGCCTTTGTATTAAAACCAGACAAAGTTGAGGTTTCTCATTACTTGTATCCAGGGATGAAAGCTTTCCGAAAAGCTTGTATGATGAGCGTTGCTAGTTCTGCTTGGAGCTCAAAAATCCTCTGTCCTTCTTTGTAGCTGCTGCCAAAAGCAGTACGGGAGATCACATCTGCAGTCATACTCACAAGCCAAGGCCAAACATCCATCTCACAGGACAACCCTTCTTTATCCAACACTAACTTGTCCCATTGGCCAACAACCTCGCTGCAACTCTGGTGGAAGGCAGGTACCATATTCTACACATAGAAGCAGAAGGCATCAGAGCCAAATGGACATACATACATAAAGCAATTAGACCTGGAAAAAAATGATAGCTTTGAAACCTTGATCTTCTCAAGGTGGAAAGCCGGGTTGATGATTCTTCTGTGTTTTGCCCATTTATCACCATCATAACTAACGAGTCCAGCCGCTATAATTCTTCCCAAAGGGAACGCATGCGCCTTTGGGAAATCATTAACTTTGTTGAAAACTTCCTTGATTAGCTCAGGATCCATTATGGTGACGACTGGTACGGGTCCAAACCATGTAAAGAAAGTTCTCCCTGTTTCAGAGCCACATAGAGATACAAAAGTTGAAGCCTTTTCTAGATACTCTACATCAGTTCTACACAGAGAGGAATCAAGATGCCAATTAAGAAGCATACCGTGAGTCCTGAGTATGTGCAAGGGATAAGGCACAACACGTGGTGTGATATCATCCGTTAGCTTGATGGGTTTGGATCTTGCCTCAGCCAACATACTGAAATTTCTCTTCAAATCGCCGACGAGAGGCGTGTAATGAGTTCCGGCAAGACCTTGTCTTCTCAAGTAACTCTCAAGCATCTTTGGTTTAAACCAAACCCACTTTAATGCTCTCCATACCCACCACGACACAACAACTACAGCTACTGAAACTGTTACCGAAGCCACTGAAATCTCCATTTTCTCTACCAGAGAGAGAGAGAGAGAGAGATAATTTACTAAAATTCTCGGAATGTAAAGGTTTATAATTTCGTAGGAAATACAAACTAATGTCGTAAATACAAACTAATGCGGTGGTGACATCATCCCTGATGTCGTAAATACAAACTAATGCGTAGTGAATAATTGAGAGCCTCACAATCAAGAGATCGCGAAGAGGGAAGAAGCAAATTTGGACTTTGTGTGAAAAGCGACAAAAAGAGGAAGATATATATTGGTCCATGTATCTTCTTTTTGGACTCTTGGAAATATCTTGTTTTGTTAATACAACAAATATTTGGGTTTTACTTAATCTGTAAGACACAAATTCTGACTTCACTTAATAAAAACGAAAAAAAGTTTAAGTTTTGTTTTGTATTATTGGGATTCCGTATTATTAACTTGGAATTTGTTTCCTAATTTGACAACAACAAAAGGGGTTATAGGATTATAGTTTGTGCAAAAGGGATAAGATGAGCACCGAATTGTGGGTGATTGGTGACGACGCCGGTGTAAGGCGGAAGGAGAAAGTTCGAAAGAGAATCTCAGTAGAATCAATGTCATTACAACATGGCAACTACGTCCAAACTAGTAGTCTAGTACAACTTAGTTTATAGGTGTAAAAAAAATAAAAATACAAGCAAAACAACAACGTTGTATGCTATTAAATGGGTATAGTTAAATGAGTTTCAAATGGTCCTATCGAAAAAAGAAAATGAATTTTAAATATATATATATGAGTTTAAATGGATTTATATCTAATTGATCAAAGGTTAATTAAAATTTAATGTGCACTTAACTACGATCTAGTGGTGTCGTCATAACACTTTAGGATCGAATCCATAGAGACCAAACGATGCACTTTGAAATTGTATAGATCAAATATAGCTAAAGCAATGAGAAAGTTTATGCTTCAAGTAACCGATTAAAACAGAAAATAAAATAAAGGTTTTGAAATCAAGGAGAGGTATTGGGCGTAGGAAATCAGTTAGGGGATTACAATCACAAATTTAGATGATAGATTGGAATGCATTAAGAACCGTTCTTGAACTCAAATCACAATTACAAAGCTAACCTACTTCCGCAGTGTTAACTAACTATGCAAAAAAATAACTAGACCCTAAACTTCCGTTTGAATCTAGCTAAACAAGCAAACATTAATGTTCAAGTTTGATTTGTTCACAAGGTGCCTCAACTTCAACTTCCGTTGGTTAAGGTCCACCTTGCTCACCTATGTTTCTTTCAAGTAACTCAAAAGCTGCGTAGAATAAATGTTATCTTTCTAGAGGCCGAGCCTCGTGCTATAGTAAAATAAAACTCTAAAAGTCAGTTTTAAACATACAAGGAAAACTTGCTTCGGGTACAGGACTAGTTGATCTCAAATGCGGATCAGCCGATCTCGGATGCTTTTCTGCGTTTGCTCCATCTGCTTGCTAGTCCAATCGGTCTTCAACCAACTTTAGCTCCAGATGCTTGTTTTCATACCCAAAACACTCAGTTTCCTTCCAAAATGACCTAGAACCTGTAGAGACTCACAAAAGACTAAAAAGACTCTAAAAGCACACTTGGACCTAACAAAAGACTCAAAACAAGCGTAAAAACTATGGTTAAAATCCTATAAAATACAGACACAGCACTAATTTTGATGAGTTTAAATGAAATGAGTTTAATGTGATAGGTTTACCCATTTTAACATTCCTATTTATTACTACTTTGTAAATAGTCACCGCAAATAAAGTACTTTAACAAATATTTTGACGTGTAAGTATAGTAAATGTACTTTAATTACATAATATCAAAAGTACAACTATAAAAAAATGAACTGATAATAAGTTTAAACTACAAAAATGCAATTGTATTTATGCATGTACAGTTACAAGCTTGTGTAAAACTACTTGGAAAATTTTGTTAATATTTCATATTTAAACAATATATTTTATATATTAAAATTATGTTATAAGTTATTGTAATTCATTATTTAATTATTTTTATTGCATAGTTGATTAAAGTTTATTTCAAACAGTTTAAATTTAATATTTAATTCTGAAATTCATTATTTATTTTGTAATATTTCTAAGATAACCATTTGTAGTTTTGTGCCGTTTAAAAAAATAAAAACTAGAGAGAAACGTCATCGTCTGTCTAAAAATAGCGCCATCGTGCAGAACCTTTAGCCGAAAGTAACACAAGGAAATGGGGGTTATATGATTAGAGCTTGTGCAAGATAAGTGGAGCACCGAACTGTGGGTGAGTGGTGAGGACTGTGTCTGGCGCATGAACATATGAAGGGGAGAGCTCAAAGGAGAATTTCTGTAGAATCAAAGCCATTGCCATCTTTGCCTCAAGCATTGCATAGTTCTGGCCTATGCAAAACCTTGGTCCCCACGCGAAAGCTAAGAAGGAGACTTGTCCTTTTGTTGCCTTTGAGAGACCGTCTTTGAATCTCTCTGGCTTGAACTCCCCTGCATCGTGCCCCCACAGCTCTGTATCGCGTTGGATTAGCAGAACGGGTAGACTGATCTGAACACCGCTTGGTAATGTCATGTCGCCTAGTTTCATCTCTTTGTTTATGGTTCGGGTCAGCTGGCATGGTGGAGGATATAGCCTGAGGACTTCGTATAATATTGTTGTCATCTGCAACGGATCATATCATTCATCATAAATCATTACAACACTGCAACAGTCACCTAAAGGTTTTTGGTTCGGTTTACTTACAACTTTGAGTTGGTTGAGGCCTTCTGCATCAGGTTCTTTATCGCCAAAGACTTGCTTCACTTCTTCTCGAGCACGAGCCTGCCAGTCTTGGTGTTGGCTTAACAGAACCATTGTCCAAACCAGAAGTACTGATGTAGTCTCTTGCCCCGCGAAATAGAACAACTTGCACTCCTCCATCAGTTCCTCAGTACTCATTCCATTTCCTTTCGTTTGTCCCAAGTTCGATTCAAGAAGAATACCAAGCAAATCGTCACTTGGTACTTCCCCACCTTCTCTTCCCCTTAACCTTTTGTCAATGATCCCTCTCAGTATAACTTTCATTTCTCTAGCTGTTGCGTTCATCCTTCTGTTACCCTTTGTAGGTAGATAACTACACGAACCAGACATAGAGAATATGACACAACATGGTTGAAAATCTCCTATAGATTGCAGCACTACTCAAGCTCTAGACTAAAGGCCTTGTATGAAAACCAGACAAGTGGAGGTTTCTCATTACCTGTATCCAGGAATGAAAGCTTTCTGAACAGCTTGTATGATGAGTTGTGATAGTTCTGCTTGGAGCTCAAATATCCTCTGTCCTTCTTTGTAGCTGCTACCAAAAGCAGTACGAGAGATCACATCTGCAGTCATACTCAGAAGCCAAGGCCAAACATCCACCTCACAGGAAGACCCTTTATTCGACACTAACTTGTCCCACTCGCCAACAGTTTCGCTGCAGCTCTGATGGAACGCAGGTACCATATTCTATACATAGAAGCATAAGGCACAAATTGGGTCAGAGCCAAATAGACATACATACATAAAGACTACGGAAGATATAGATTTTAAACCTTGATCTTCTCAAGGTGGAAAGCTGGGTTGATAATTCTTCTGTGTTTTGTCCATTTATCACCATCATAACTAACGAGTCCAGGCACTATTAATCTGCCCAAAGGGAACGTATGCGCCTTCTGGAAATCATAAACTTTGTTGAACACTTCCTTAATTAGCTCAGGATCCATTATGGTGATGGTTGGTATGGGTCCAAGCCATGTAAAGAAAGTTCTCCCTGTTTAAGCCACATAGAGATGCAAAAGTTGAAACCTTTTCTACAAAAGTTCCAAACAGAAAGGAATTAAGAAGCGAACCAGGAAGCATACCGTGAGTCTTGAGCATGTGCAAGGGAAAAGGCACGATACGTGGTCTTGTATCATCCGTTAGTTTGATGGGTTTTGATCTTGCCTCGGCCAACATATTGGCATTCCTCTTCAAATCGCCGACAAGAGGCGTGTACCGAGTTCCGGCAAGACCTTGTCTTCTCAGGTAACTCTCAAGCATCTTTGGTTTAAACCAAACCCATTGTAAAGTTCTCCATACCCACAACGACACAACAACTATAGCTACTGAAATTGTTACCGATGCAACTGAAATCTCCATTTTCTCTACCAGAGAGAGAGAGAGGGTAGATAATTTACTAAAATTCTCGGAATATATAGGTTGATAAATTTGCAGAAAATATGGATGTGTTGTGGTGACATCATCCTTGATGTCGTAAATACAAATTCATGCATAGTGGTCTAAGACAC
>NC_025699.1:6743642-6793494 GCF_000633955.1 Camelina sativa | reverse complement strand
GGGGGGGGGGGGGGAGAGAGAGAGTATTGAATTGAGTATTTTAGAAGATTTTGTGGAATTTATAAAATTTTAGGAGGTGTATTGAAACAATAATTTTGAAGGATTTTATGTGATTTAGTAAATTTGGAATTTTGATAAATTTTAGGGAAGTTGATATAATTTATGGTAAAATTCTTTCAAATCCCACCTAAAACTATGAGATTTGGATTTCTGTATTTTTAACTAAACAAATCCTTTCAAATCCTCTAAAATCCCTAAAACTTATTAAAATTCCTAAAACTTATTTAAATCCAAATTCACAAACTGTTTTGAATAACAATGGATTTTAAAGTAGATTTTGAATCATCAGTTCAATAACAGTGGATTTCATAAGATTTTTTAAAATCTATGATTGAATAATATAGGATTTGTAACTTTTACTTAAATCACTTAAAATGTCAAGTTGAATACACCTTCTTAGATTTTGAGAGATTTATGTGAGATTTTATGATATTTTGATGGAATGATTAGTTTTTTGGTTTTAAAAAAGGAATTCTAGATTGTGATTTGGTGAGATTTGTAATGTTTTGTATTTTGTGATCTGGAATTTGTTTCCTAATTGACAACAACAAAAGGGGTTATAGAATTAAAGCTTGAGCATGATAAGATGAGCACCGGATTGTGGGTGAACAACGGCGGACCCACTTAAGAGGAAGGTGGGTCACCTGATCTGGGGAAGTAATAAAATAGTTGGTTTTTACATGTATTTATGTAAAATTTCAGTAGCACATATGGTAAATTCTGTACCATTGACTTCCCCAAACCCGAGTTCTATACAAGCAAAACAATGTTGTATGCTATTCATTTTCTTTATAATGACTACATCAATCATATTGTTGCTATTGAAATTTAAATTATATAAATCTATACTAGTAACTATCTTATTGTCATTTTTTAATTTTGAACAAACAGTAACTATTTTATTGTCATACTTTCACTTTAACTACCTTCTTATTTTTCACTTTAACTACCTTCTTATATTTCTATGATTACTTTGTAAATAGTCACCACATTATTATGTGAAACAAATAAACAAAATATTTTAATAAATATTTTGATGTGTAAGTAAGTATAGTAAATGTACTTTAAATTACCTAAGTACAACTATAAAAAATGAACTGATAATAAGGTACTATTGATAATATGTTTAAACTACAAAATACAAATACATGCCTGAGTAAAACTACTTGAAAGTTTTGTTAATATTTCATATTTTCTTAGAATACTTTATTAACACATGATTTATTTTAAAATTATGTTATAATTCATTTTTTTGTTTATTTATATTTCCTAGTTGATTAAAATTTATTTAAGACAATTTTAATTTAATATTTATCTGGGTCAGGTGGGCAACCCAGATAAAAAGTAGTTTAAAGGTTTAAAAAATAAAAACTTTGACAAAAAACGTCGTCGTCCTGTCTAAACATAGCGCCGTCGTGCAGAACCTTTAGCCGACGGTCGAATTCGCGATTGGTATGTAATTACTAATTAGGATATCTCGAGGTTTGAGGGTTTAGAGGAGTCGATCCTTAGGGGGTTCTTCATATTAGGGTTTTCTGAAGTGATCGATTTGGAGAATACCGTCTATATATAGAATTTGGTACTCTGTTTCATATTTGGTGGGAGCACTGTTTTGATTGCTCCAGATAAAATCGTTGCCGCTGCTGATCAGAAATCAGAAGAGAGGAGTCATTGATGAAGAACAGATGGTCAAAAAAGGTTTATAAGTTTGGATAAATCTTCTTCACTCAGTTTCGATCCTTTTGTATTGGCTTGTAGTTTAACAACTGAGATTTGTTTCCGTGAGAATCACTGCGCAGAAGGGTTTTGACTTAGAAAAATATTCTGTGTTTTGTATTATGTGTAATCGTATATATCATCCGTGTATGGGAGTTTATTTGACAGCAACAAAAGGAAATGGGGGTTATAGGATTAGAGCTTGTGCAAGATAAGTGGAGCACCGAACTGTGGGTGAGTGGTGAGGACTGTGTCTGGCGCATGAACATATGAAGGAGAAAGCTCAAATGAGAATTTCTGTAGAATCAAAGCCATTGCCATCTTTGCCTCAAGCATTGCAAAGTTCTGGCCTATGCATATCCTCGGTCCCCACGCAAAAGCTAAGAAGGAGACTTGTCCTTTTGTTGCCTTTGAGAGACCGTCTTTGAATCTCTCTGGCTTGAACTCCCCTGCATCTTTGCCCCACAGCTCCGTGTCCCGTTGTACTAGCATAATGGGTAGAGTGATCTGAACACCGCTTGGTAATGTCATGTCGCCTAGCTTCATCTCTTTGTTTATGGCTCTGGTCAGCTGGGATACTGGAGGATATAGCCTGAGGACTTCGTATAATATCGTTGTCATCTGCAAGGGATCATAACATTCATCAAAAATCATCAAAACAAAGCAAAAGTCACCTAAAAGTTTTTGGCTTGGTTTACTTACAATTTTGAGCTGGTTGAGACCTTCTGTAGTAGGTTCTTCATCGCCAAAGACTTGCTTCACTTCTTCTCGCGCACGAGCCTGCCAGTCTTTGTGTTGGCTTAACAGAACCATTGTCCAAACCAGAAGTACTGATGTAGTCTCTTGCCCCGCGAAATAGAACAACTTGCACTCCTCCATCAGTTCCTCAGTACTCATTCCATTTCCTTCCGTTTGACCCGAATTCGATTCAAGAAGTATACCCAGCAAATCGTCACTTGGTACTTCCCCACCTTCTCTTGCCCTTAACCTTTTGTCAACGATCCCTCTCAGTATAACTTTGATTTTTCTAGCTGTTGCGTTCATTCTTCTGTTACCCTTTGTAGGGAGATAACTACACGAACAGATGAAATAGAGATATTACACAACAGACAAGTTGAAAATCTCAAGTTCTAGAGACTAAAAGGCCTTGTATGAGAACCAGACAAGTTGAGGTTTCTCATTACCGGTATCCAGGAATGAAAGTTTTCTGAAAAGCTTGTATGATGAGTTGTGCTAGTTCTGCTTGGAGCTCAAATATCCTCTGTCCTTCTTTGTAGCTGCTGCCAAAAGCAGTACGAGAGATCACATCTGCAGTCATACTCACAAGCCAAGGCCAAACATCCAGCTCACAGGACGACCCTTTATTCGACACTAACTTGTCCCACTCGCCAACAGTTTCGCTGCAGCTTTGATGGAACGCAGGTACCATATTCTATACATAGAAGCAGAAGGCACAAATTGGGTCAGAGCCAAATAGACATACATACATAAAGCAGCTTTAACCTGCGACTACGGAAGATATAGCTTTTAAACCTTGATCTTCTCAAGGTGGAAAGCTGGGTTGATAATTCTTCGGTGTTTTGCCCATTTGTCACCATCATAACTAAGGAGTCCAGCCGCTATTAATCTGCCCAAAGGGAACGTATGCGCCTTCTGGAAATCATAAACTTTGTTGAACACTTCCTTGATTAGCTCAGGATCCATTATGGTGATGGTTGGTATGGGTCCAAGCCATGTAAAGTGAGTTCTCCCTGTTTAAGCCACATAGAGGTGCAAAAGTTGAAACCTTTTCTACAACAGTTCTAAACAGAGAGGAATCAAGAAGCCAACCATGAAGCATACCGTGAGTCTTGAGCATTTGCAAGGGATAAGGCACGATACGTGGTGTAATATCATCCGTTAGTTTAATGGGTTTGGATTTTGCCTCGGTCAACATGCTGAAATGCCTCTTTAAATCGCCGACAAGAGGCGTGTAAGATGTTCCGGCAAGACCTTGTCTTCTCAGATAACTCTCAAGCATCTTTGGTTTAAACCAAACCCACTGTAAAGTTCTCCATACCCACAACGACACAACAACTACAGCTACTGAAACTGTTACCGATGCAACTGATATCTCCATTTTCTCTACCAGAAAGAGAGAGAGAGAGAGAGAGAGAGAGAGAGAGAGTTTGCGACCATTCTTGGGCTATATTAAGGAGAATTTCGGAGAAGATGTGATGTCATAAGTACAATTATTTTGTGTATTGACTAATTGAGAGCATTAAATTGGTCCATGCATTTTACGCTGTGTGAAGAGGGAAGAAGCAAATTTGGACTTTGTAGGGAAAGCGACAAAAAGAGGACTTTGAATTAAAGTACCTCTTTCTTTGAAAAAACTTTGTTTTGTAAATAACAAATTCTGACTTCACTGAATAAAAATATTTGATTGGACTTTGCTTCCTCTGTTTAATTAACAAACTCTAGAATTATAGCTTGTGCAGGATAAGATGAGCACCAAATTGTGGGTGAATGGTGACGACGGTGTAAGGCGCATGAACATAGGAAGGAGAAAGCTCGAAAGAGAATCTCAGCAGAATCAATGCCATTGCCATCTTTGCCTCCATCAGGGTAAAATTCTGGCCAATGCAGATCCTTGGTCCCCACGCAAATGGAAAGAAGGAGACTTGGCTCTTTGTTGCTTTTGAAATACCGTCTTTGAATCTCTCAGGCTTGAACTCCGCTGCATCATTCCCCCACAGCTTGGTGTCGCGTTGGACTAGCATTACGGGTAGACTGATATGAACACCGCCTGGTAGTGTCAAGTCACCTAGCTTCATCTCTTTGTGAATGGCTCGGGTTAGGTGAGTTACTGGAGGATATAGCCTGAGAACCTCATATAATATCATCGTCATCTGTTGGAAACATTTAGCAAAATCATTTAAACACAACAAAAGTATTGAAGTCACCTAAAGGTTTATGATTTTGTCTTGCTTACAACTTTGAGCTGGTTGAGACCTTCTGTATCAGGTTCTTTGTCGCCAAAAACTTGCTTAACTTCATCTCGTGCACGAGCCTGCCAGGCTTGGTGTTGGCTTAACAATACCATTGTCCAGACCAGAAGTACCGAAGTTGTCTCTTGCCCGGCGAAATAGAACAACTTGCACTCCTCCATCACATCCTCAGTGCTCATTCCATTTCCTTTAGCTTGCCCCAAGTTCGATTCAAGAAGTATACCCAGCAAATCGTCGTTTGGTGCTTTCCCAGCGTCTCTCGCTCTTAACCTTTTGTTAACGATCCCTCTCAGTATATCTTGGATTTCTTTAGATGCTGCTTTCATCCTTCTATTATTCTTTGTAGGGAGATAACTACACAGAAAAATATGACACAACATGGTTTAACAATCTATAATAAGTTGCAGCATTACTGAAGCTCTATACGGTCTTGTTCTAAAGCCAAACAGGCAAGTTGAGGTTTTTAATTACCGATATCCAGGGATGTAAACTTTCCAAAAAGCTTGTATGATGAGATGTACTAGTTCTGTTTGGAGCTCAAATATCCTCTGTCCTTCTTTGTAGCTGCTACCAAAAGCAGTACGAGAGATCACATCTGCAGTCATACTCACAAGCCAAGGCCAAACGTCTACCTCACACGACGACCCTTTATCTGATACTAACTTTTCCCATTCGCAAACAACCTCGCTGCAGCTTTGGTGGAACGCAGGTACCATTTTCTATACATAGAAGCACAAGGCACAAATTGGTTCAGGACTAAATGAACGTAAAACCTGATTTATGAATGAAAAATAAAAACTTAAAACCTTGAGCTTCTCAAGGTGGAAAGCCGGGTTGATGATTCTTCGATGCTTGGCCCATTTATCACCATCATAATTAATGAGTCCAGTTGCTATTAAATTTCCCAAAAGGAACGTCTGTGCCTTCTGGAAATCATAAACATTGTTGAACACTTCCTTGATTTGGTCAGGATCCATTAGCGTGATGGTTGGTGTTGGTCCAAGCCATGTAAAGAAAGACCTTCCTGTTTCAACCACACAAAGATCAGATACTCTATAGCAACAGTTCATAACAGAGAGGAACCAAAAGGATACCGTGATTCTTGAACATTTGCAAGGGATGAGGCATGACACGTGGTGTGATATCATCTGTTAGTTTGATGGGTTTGGATATTGCCTCCGTAAACATGTTGACATTCCTCTTCAAGTCGCCGACAAGAGGCGTGTAAGGAGTTCCGGCAAGACCCTGTCTTCTCAAGTATCTCTCAAGCATCTTTGGTTTAAACCAAACCCACTTTAAAGTTCTCCATACCCACCACGACACAACAACTAGAGCTATTGAAACTGTTAACGATGCACCTGATATCTCCATTCTCTCTCTCGGAGAAGAGAGATAGAGAGGTTGAGAATTTAGAAGATACGGATGTTGAGATCACCACCTCTGATGTTTTGGACAATTATTTTGTTTTTACTAATTGATATTTTGATTTACTTGATGTCTTGCTTTTATTGGGAAGTTAGAATTGTGTAAGTGTTTTTGTGTATTTTTAAAGTTGAGAGATTTTAAATATTTTACAGATTTTTATGGGTTCTACAATTATGTTTACCCAAATTGGTAGATTCTTTTTTTTTTTTTTTTTGCTAACAAATCAGTAGATTTTATAACGGATTCTCATTGACCTTTTTAATGATATAAAATTTGGAAATAAATATATGTAATGCTGTTGTAGAAGTTTTCCAAATATCATCTCTTCCCAAAAGGTTCTTTTCTTTTGGTGTAAGGCATATGAAGAAGGTTATTTTAATTTACATAGGAAAACTCATTGCACTTCCCACTCATCATCTTGGGCAAACACATGTAATAGGATAATTGTTATAGAAAACACGTGTTCATGCTCAAAATTTTATCAAACACAGTTTTGTAATTCAGTTCTCATGAGTTCCTCGTATCATTGGGTTACATATGCTACTCTATCAAGTATATATTCTTGTTTTAAGGGAAAAAAAACAGATGATTTTTTGAAATTTTGTGTACTCTGTGAATCGATCTTAGAGCATGTGGAAGATCAGCGGAGCACCAAACTGAGGATGAAGTGTAAGAACCGTGTGAGGGGCGTGAGTGTACGAAGGTGACAGCTCGAAAGAGAATCTCTGTAGAATCAAGACAAGAGCCATCTTAGCTTCCATGAGAGCAAAAGTCTGGCCAGGACAGAATCTTGGTCCCCATCCAAACGGAAGAAACGAAACTTGGTTCTTTGTGGCCTTTGAGATCCCATCAGCGAATCTTTCTGGCTTAAACTCATGAACATCTTCTCCCCAGAGCTCGGGATCACGATGAACCATAAGAACAGGAACCACTACTTCTGCACCACCTGGAAGTGTCATGTCCTCACCAAGCTTTGTTTCTTTCTCTATTGCTCGACCAAGTAGTATCCCTGGTGGGTATAACCTCAATACTTCGTTAAGTATCATGCTCATCTGTCAAAAGACAAAAAGGTTCCGAGAGAAACGTTAGTTTTGGCCTAGAATCCTCGGGTTATAGGAAAATTAAATACACAAAGATTAGTGCTTATACTATTTTGAGTCGAGAGAGTGCATCAAAGTTAGGTTTGTTGTTCTTTCCAATGACTTCTAAGATCTCTTCTCTAGCTTGTTCTTGCCATTGCTTGTAATGGCTCAGCATAATCATGGTCCACACGAGCAGCACCGCGGTGGTTTCTTGGCCCGCAAAGTGAAACAGCCTGCACTCTTCGACCACATCATCAATACTCATACCGTGATCTCCCGAATTTGATTCCAAGAGTATCCCCAACAGATCATTCTTTGGAGCCTCCCGTGCTTCCATAGCTCTCTGTCTTTTCATGATGATCTCTTTCAGTCTAGACTTAACTTCCCTATTTATTTGCCACATCCTCATGTTGTTCTTTGTTGGTAGAAACCTAAACAATGAGAAGAACAAATGAATCTTTCCTGATTTCTATGTAACGACTAACGAATGAATGAAAGAACACGAAAGGTCATCTTAATGTACCTCATTCCAGGGATAAAACCAAGCTCAAGAGCTTTTAAAAGTCGTCGGCCTTGTTCTTCTTGAAGCTCAAAGATTCTCTTACCTTCCTCGTAGCTACTACCAAACGCAGTACGTGAAATGACATCTGATGTTAGATCCCCAAGGTATGGCCAAATATCAATCTCACTTAATGATCCCTTCTCGCTCACCATTATCTCCCATTTACTTATCATCTCACTGCATCTCTCGTAGAACGCAGGTATCATAACCTGCAAAGCAAATAAAAGGCAATGTCAACATATGATTTGTAAAAGTTGCAAAAGCCATGAGAAATGATGTAAGAAAGATGACCTTGAGCTTTTCTAGATGAAAAGGAGGGTTTATTATCTTCCTATGCTTAGCCCATTTCTCCCCGTCACACATCGCGACACCAGTCGCAAAAAGCTCAACGATTGGGTGAATTGGTGGCTTTGGGAAATCATAAACTCTGTTAAAAACTTCTTTGATGTGTTCTGGTTTCGTCACGATCACTCTCGCTTTAGGTCCCATCCACATGTAAGTTGTCTTCCCTAAATAAACAAACAACCAACCTTAGAAACAGAGGACTTCAACACTAACCAACCCATATATTAGAAAAACAGAGAACCTCTGTTTTTCTGAGTCCAAATCAAACAGTTTCTTACCATGATCCTTCACGGTCTGTAATATCAGAGGCATGACACGTTGCGTATTATCGTCTGTAAGACTGATGGGTTTAGACTTTGCTTGCTCCACCATACTGGCTTCCCTTCTAACATCTCCAACAAGAAAGGTGAAAGGAGTTCCAGAGAGACCTTGTCTCTTTAGATAAGCCTCGTTCTTCTTTGGACTAAGCCAAGCCAGATTCAGGCCTTTCCATATCCATACCGCAACCACAGTTACCACCACAATCGCAGCCGCAACTGCCACCGCTGATATCTCTGTATCACTCATAGATGCACTTCTTTTCGAAATATGTTAGATGTTCTTTTGATATGTGTTTTTTTCCCCTTTTCTCTTAATGTAAGTTGCCAAGTGAAATGCTTCGTAGTTCGTATATATAGATATATAAATTCATGTTAATTTTACGTATGTGCCAAGTGTCGGGTACAAGAAGATTCGACGAATGTTTTAGATATGTCTAATTCCATGAAACGATTTGGCTTACCTAAAAGACAAGACACATCCTACGGATAGTAGAATCGAAATTGGCTTCTTGCTATAGACTTTTCAAGATTAATAATGCAGCCACCAAAGAAGACGACCTTTAAGACTTGACTGAATAAGATATTCAGACCTTTACCTTATCGAATAACTATTTAATTCAGACATAGATATTTTTTCAAAAGCTATGGCTATAAGCCTTTCTATATCATCTTTTCGTTACACAACAGAGACTTCTGATGACGTCACCTTGGAAATTCGAAAATCAGAGCTTGTGCAGGATGAGATGAGCTCCGAACTGAGGACGAGTGGTCATGACTGTTTGAGGCGCGTGAACATAAGAAGGAGAGAGCTCGAAGGAGAATCTCTGTAGAATCAAAGTCATTGCCATCTTTGCCTCCAACATAGCAAAATTCTGACCGATGCAAATCCTAGGCCCCCATCCAAAGGGAAAGAAGGAGACCTGGTTCTTTGTTGCCTTTGAGAGCCCGTCTCTGAACCGCTCGGGTTTAAAATCCGCTGCATCATCACCCCAAAGCTCGATGTCGCGCTGGACAAGTATAGTTGGTAAATAAACCTGAACTCCAGCTGGAAGGGTAAGCTCTCCTAGCTTCAATTCTTTGTTAACAGCTCGTTTAAGCTGAGCCACCGGAGGGTATAGCCTCAAAACCTCATAGAAGATCATGGTCATCTGTTCAAAATCCATCAAAAGGGAAATCTTTCAAATTGAAATTCAAGTGACTTTGGCAACTATAAATGCAGTTCTACGATGGAAGAGGATGGTGAAAGTTATGTGTTTTTAACTTACAACTTTAAGGTTGTTAAGGGACTCCATATCAGGTTTCTTATTTTCACCGAGTACTTGCCTCACTTCCTCTCGTGCACGAGCTTGCCAGTCTTGGTGATGGCTTAACAAAGCCATAGTCCAGACCAACAGTACCGAAGTAGTCTCTTGTCCTGCGAAATAAAACAACTTGCACTCTTTCATCACTTCTTCTACATTCATTCCATTTCCTTGAGATTCCTCTGAATTTGATTCAAGCAGTATCCCCAACAAATCATCGTTTGCTGGTTCTCCAGCTTCTCTCGCTTTCTCCCGTTTGCTCACAATACGTCTCAGTATTACATTTACTTCTCTATCTATTGCTTTCATCCTTCTATTGCTCTTTGTTGGGTAAAACCTACAGTACACCAAACAAACAAATTCTCAAAATCTTTAGTTTGTGACAGGTAAAAAACACAATGGATATTACCTCGATCCAGGGATGTAAGATTTCTTAAAAGCTTGTGCAACGAGCTCAGCCATTTCCCCTTGTAGTTGAAATATCTTCTGCCCTTCTTCATAGCTGCTTCCAAAAGCAGTATGTGAGATCACATCCGCAGTCATATTCACAAGCCAAGGCCAAACATCGACTTCAAGAGACGATTCTTTATCTGTAAATAGCTTCTCCCATTGACAGACAATCTCGTTGCAACAATGGTAAAACGCAGGGACCATGTTCTGTAACCGCAAAAACAAGGTCACTAAGAGATCAAAACATATTACAGTCTTAAACTGGTGCAGACAGCAGAGAGAACCAATACCTTGATCTTCTCGAGGTGAAAAGCAGGGTTGATGATCCTCCTGTGACTCGCCCATTTATCTCCCTTGTAACTTGCAAGCCCTCCTGCTAACAATCTGATCAATGGGAATGTAGAAGCTTTCTCAAAGTCGTAAACTTTGTTAAAGATCTCCTTGATCTGCTCTGGATTCGTTATCACAATCGTTGGAATTGGTCCAATCCATATGAAGAAAGTTTTTCCTGTGGCACCAACATAAACTCAATCAAGCACCATCAATGAAACCTATACAGAGATCTCTCAAGTCAAAACTCAATTCTACTTCCCAACTCTAAAGAGCACTCTCTAGATCAGACTCAAGTCCTAAGAGGAAAGCGGAGGGAGAGACTATACCGTGAGTATTGAGCATCTTCAAGGTGAGAGGAAGGAGACGTGGGGTGATATCGTCGGTTAACTTGATGGGTTTAGATCTCGCCTCCATCATCATATCAACGTTTCTCTTAATATCTCCGATGAAAGGCGTGTAAGGAGTTCCGGTAAGACCCTGTCTTTTCAGGCAACTCTCAAGCATCTTTGGTTCTATCCAGACCCACTTCACGATCCGCCATGTCCACAGTACCAATACTGTTACAACCGCCACTAACAAAGCTGCTACTAGTGAAAAAGGCATCTCCAATTCTCTAACTCACTCTGCTGGAGTTCGCAAGTTTTCGTTGGTTTTTATAAAGATTGAGACTTTTTGATCTTTCAGGCAACTCTGCCCGGAAAGGGGATTTGTCTGTAACTGGGGTGTCGTGTCCATCTTTTCAATGGCAATTTTTTAAGATAAATCTTGGAAGTGACCCACTGACACTGAGCATGATGAATAAATAAGTGCTCTCAACTCTTTTGCTGGTCAAGGATAAAGCGCGTGTGTATCAGACGCTGAGAGCTCCCCGGAGAACATGTAGCAAACACCAGAGTGAGACTGCAGATGAAGAGCTGTTTATCAAGCGATTTAATATAATTGCAAGATTTGATATGATGGGACTCACCATCATTTCCGTAGCTTTATACTTTCTGCAAAACTACCTCAAGCAGCAAAACTTTGAAAATTTTGATGAAAAGTGCCACTTGCAAAAGTGCATCACTAGTTGTAAAAATGCCAAAAGGCTCCATTTGCAAAGAACAGGCTGAGGATGAAATGTTGCTTGTATGCATCTTAAAGCAGACTTATTTATAACGGGAGAGGTTTATGTACAGTTAACTCTCCAACACTATCCTTTACTAAGTTTTAAAATTGGTGAAAACTGAAACAACATTTAACTAGCAACACTTTTAAAAGCTGGTGAGAAAACTGGAAACCAGTGAACCTTAATTTCGTATCCTAATATCTAGAACAAAAATGTTCAAAAGATGCAAACTTTAAAACTTCAAGTGAAGAACTTCAAAATGGTGGTTTGTTCAGACTTGGAACTAGAAACCTAATATGTTGGTTGATAAAGATATGAAGAAACATGTAAGATTGGTTTTACATGAAGAGGTTGGGCCTTGATGCCTTGTATGTAGTCTTGAGCTTCCTGCTTGGTGGTCTGACCTTTCTGAAAACAAGAGGGAACTTGATCTTCGAGTTGTGGAACTGTTTGGTGCTCTCTCTCTTGCACAGCTTTGCAGGAACTGTTGCGGTCTTGATGATCTGAATGCAAGGGAACCTCACTCTATGACGAGAAGCCATCTCAGTGTACATCTGCTCCACTGCACCATTGAGTGTTGTGTCACGGTACTCTTTGTACATGTTATGGTACCCAGTTCGGCTCTGATAACGCAGCCAAATACCATAATTCTTGATCGTCGTCGGGTTCTTCTCAAAAATCTATAAAAGTAGCCATCTTTCAGAATATGTAATGATATTCAGCTGGGGAAATGCAATCAAATACCTCATTGATGGCAAGCATCTGCCCGTTGCTTTTCTTCACCTTCTTCAGTTTCCTCATGAAGTACCTAGATACACAACAAACAAATTCATTTAAGATCAGGGAATAAACAAGACAAAACAAAACAGAGTTTCGATTAACAAACAACTGGTACCAAACAGGACTTACCAAAACTTGGACTTGGCACATACTTCATTTTTACCCCATAGCTTCATCCTATAGATCTTAGGGTGCTCATCTTTCTCTGTCGGAAGGGCCCTCCCAACCACTTGATACTGATGAAACTGCAATGTACATTATTATAAGAGAAAAAAGAGATCAGCTTTGCAAACCCTTACACTCAACCTTATAATCATACGAACTCTCTAAGAAAGTAAGTCACAAAACAACAACAATTTGGGATTAATGATAGCATAAGAGATTCACATGGATCAAAGTTCATCCAGAAACTAATGCAGTCTACTTCCTCGGGTCGGAAACAACCAATTCAGAACCAACATTAAAAAAAGTTTCATACTTTCTAAACGAATCAGAACCAATCAGCACGAGCACAGTTAATGATTTCTTAATCATCAAAACGACCAAAACACAGAGTCACTCGTAGCTCAGCAAGTTTCTAAAAAACGATCCGGAGACACAATCGTGAAGAGCAACTCACCCGGAAAACACCCATTTCTATGGAGAGATCAAGCTCTGACGAAATCAGCCAAAAAGAAACAGAGAGCTAAACGGTGGCGCCGAAGAGGTTCTCTAGAACAAACCCTAGGCCGTCCCTCTGGGCTTTTCTATTTTTCTACTCGGCCCTTTCAATAATATATTTTCATCTCATTGTTATATAATAAAACTATTATTTGCAGCAGTCAAATTAAAATCTAACATTATACAAATTTAATACTGTCAAAATCTGACATGATATGAATTCAAAATTAATAATCTTTATATATAATTCACACACTGTAGTTGTATGTTTTGAGAAGAACACTTTTTTTTAGGTAACATATACAATCTTGAGACAATAGACATCTATTGTGCTCTTGAAGTAAAAAAAAAAACACACATTTACAATCTTCTTCTGTGATAAATAAGATCTTAACGGCCTAACCGGTCTACACTGGATTCAGAGTGTTGAGAATCTTCACTTCAGGACCAGACCCCTGATCCTCTTACGGCTCCAATGACGATGATAATGGTAGCAACAACAGACTGTGGACATGATGGGTTTAGTCAGAATAGATTTAACATGAACCAAGACAAGAGATATATGGGTATTGTTGACTATGTTGAGTTAGAGACAATATAAAAGTGGACTTACTCCAATGGCGCAAGCTATATATCCTGGTCTCTCGCGGGGGTTTCTAGAGAACAATAGAAGGAAGAACCCGATGTACCAAGGGATCGCACCGAAGAAGAAACCAAGGATGAATCTTCAAGAAACAAAAAACACATTAAAACAATTTTACAATATGTGGGGTGTGGTCTGCTCAGAAATTGACAAGATTAATGTGTAAAATGATGAAGACCACTTACAATACCCAGCCAATGCCTATACCACAACAAGGAAGGCGATGGTGTTCAGCTGTTGTCATGCCTCCATTAACAGCATAACCTACGAACCAAGACTATTTTAGCTGATGGAAAAATAGAGATACCAAAACAACATAGTGGTGAAGCGTGGCAATAAATGACAAGAATCCTTTTGAGAAAACTAGGATTTGACATCATCATCATCTCAAAGTACATTCAAAGATTCTCTTTTAAATACTACAAAGCCTCGTACGAAATATTCAAAGTGTCAGATTCTAAACCCATTGCGAATAAGATTTAACGAGTGAAAAAAAAAAAAAAGCAATCAAAAATATCCAAACAAAACTCTTTAAAAACAGAGCCTTTAAACAGAGATCAAAAAAAAAAAAAAACGAAACTTTTATCATACTTACACAAAAAAAAAATCGAAATCTAAAAGCTTCCCTGATAATGAGAGACAAAGAAGAAGCTCACCTTGTACGTAGGGCTGAGCCGGCTGAGGAAAACCGCCGGCCGGAGGCTGCTGCTGCTGCGGCGGAGGTTGATAGTTAGAGACGCCTTGAAACGGAGGAGGAGGCTGTTGGTTGTGGTGTTGATGATCCGTCACGACTGATCTGTTCTTACCGTCTTCCACGGCGCCGCTCGTCATCTCTCTCTAAAGATAAAAAAAAAAACAAACACAGATCTTTTCTCTGATTTTGGATCTGTGTGAAGAGGTGAAAGAACCAAAGATATTATTCTTCTTCTTAAGCTTTAAAGTTACGTATTTTAGGAAGGTGCACGTGCCACGTGGCTTTTTCTGTGGTTAGTCACATTTTCCCCAACTAGATTTTCCTATTAATCTGAGTTTTGCCGTTCGCGTAATCCCAGGGGGAAAACACAAGCACCGACGCAAATTAAAAAAAGTTAAAAATACTCAATTCATTGTGTATTTAAGTATTTAATAACCATCGTTATCCATTGATATTTTAGTATTTTACACTTGAACTAAACCAATTACCTTCTTCTTCAAAGAAAGAAAAAAAACATTAATTAGTGAAGTTATTGGTTTGAGATTTGAATAGAGTTTTAAAGATTTTAAATGTTATGTAAAATTTGTTGTTATTATATCAAGATTAAATCTTAATAAATTTGGATTCTTGAATTCAGACTTTTATAAAGTCATTAAAATTTTTGTGTTATTCAATTAAAACAAAAGAATCTGAGATTGTTAATGGGTTCAACTATTATGTTATTGGTTTATGATTTAAAATACTTTCTTTACAAAATAAATTCATGGAAAGTATCACAAAAATACAAGGATTGTTGGAAAACTTTACAAGATTGTAGAAAACCAATCAACAAAATTCTTTAGCAATTTTTAATAATCTTTCACTTATTCACTTTTAATGATTTTGTTGAAATCTTAACAAATCTTTGATAAATTAGAATCCAATACTACCCCTTGATAAATTGGAATCCAAATCTTGATAAATTAGATTCTTTACAAATATAAACTACTGGTCACATATTCATCCAATCCAACCACCATAATAATACAAAATTAGAGGTGGATGCATAATTAATAGTTGTCTATATATATATATATAGAGAGTGAGTGAGATAGTTACAATATAGATGAGGAAAAAAATACCCCCACTTGTTTACCATTAAGTCCATAACAATTGAAATAAACATTTAAAAACATATTTATTTTGTTGACCATTTTAGTGGAATATATATTGCAAATGGTATAGGCCTAACAATAATAGAGATGAAGATTATTGTTATGTGGATAGGATAATACCATATGAAATTGTAGAGCCGTCGGTTCAGATCAATCCATTGAGAAAAATGAACGGGTAGGATCTGCTTAGTGTATAACGATCAGTGTATGCTCACACGTGTACGACACGTTTGCACACTTTTAGGCGGTTGACGCGTTTCCATTTTTTCAAAGACGATGTTACTTTTTTAATATCTTTTATTTTTTGGGAAGAAAACGACAACGTTTGCTGGCTTCGCGGAAGAAAACAGAGCAAATTGCCGTAGATCGAATGTTTTTTGTTTTCTTTGTCTCCGTCTCTCTCGTTTGCTCTGTCTTTTTGTCTCTCTCTCTTTAACTGTATCAATCCACCAGAACCGAAAAAACAAAAAAACTGCAATCATAATCTTTGGTTTCTTTCATCTTTTTAGTTGAAACCGAACAACACACATGTTGAAGTTCTTCGACTCGATTCGGATGGATTGGTTTTGGATGGTTTGGTTTTCATGAGGTTGGTGTTTGAAAAGAAGAAGCAAGAAGAATCTTGGGAGTATTTTTTTTTCAGTTTTGGAGTAATAAATACTAATGGAGTGTTCTGTTATACATCACGTAGTGATTGTGTTACTGTTACTTTGGGTTCTATCTTACTTGAATCGATCACACGCCTTTTTCTATTTCCTCGCTCTTATTTATCTCTACCTGGTATTGTTCCTTTCTCTTCTCTTCCTAGTTGACATGTTTCTTTTGTTTTTTTTTATGAATTTGGTGAAAAGATTGTTGTGCTTTTGTATCCTGGTTGGTTTTGTTATAGGTTCATGAACGGTATGTAATCATATTGAGGAAGAAATTGCAGTTTGAGGAGAGGAAGCAAGCTAACCAGAGAAGGGTAATTGTTACTTTTTTTCAAGTTTCTTTGTGCAGGCACTAGTTTTTAGTTTTAGGGTTTCTCAATCTTGTATTGGAAGATACTTACTTAAGCTTCTTGTTGGTTTTAATACAATTTTTTAGGTCCTATCTGATTCTGAATCAGTACGGTGGTTGAACCATGCTGTGGAGAAGATATGGCCAATTTGTATGGAACAGATTGCATCTCAGAAGATTCTGCGTCCAATCATACCTTGGTTCTTGGACAAGTATAGACCTTGGACCGCGGTAAACCCATACAAATTTGTTTCTCTGTTTCTATCAATATGGAACTTTTTGAGTCTTTTCGATTACTGTTTGTCTCTAGTTAAGACATTTTGAATACTACTTTGGGTTCTAAGGCCACTATAATTTCTGCAGAAAGAAGCTGTGATACAGGACCTCTATTTGGGAAGAAACCCGCCTCTTTTGACTGATATAAGGGTTCTTCGGGAATCTACGGGTGATGATCACTTGGTATAGTTGCACAACTTCAGTTTTGTGACATCTGGTGTGTAATATCTGTAGAGAAAGTGGAACTTATACTGGATTGTATACAGGTACTGGAACTTGGAATGAATTTTCTCACAGCAGATGATATGAGCGCAGTACTCGCTGTGAAACTAAGAAAAAGACTTGGGTTTGGAATGTGGACTAAGTTGCATTTGACAGGAATGCATGTCGAAGGAAAGGTACTAGATTTTTAGTATCTGTAGTTGATTTACATACGTGGGCACGCTGTCTTAAATGAAGTACCTTCAACTCTTGAAGGTGTTGATTGGAGTCAAGTTCCTTCGTCGATGGCCTTTCCTGGGGCGTTTACGTGTTTGCTTTGCAGAGCCACCTTATTTCCAAATGACTGTTAAACCTCTTTCCACTCATGGACTTGATGTTGCTGTGCTTCCAGGGATTGCAGGATGGCTAGTAAGTATTGACTCCTGGATAAGCTTGTAAACTTATATAGTGTCAGAAACTCCTCTCTAGTAGCTTTTCTGAGCTTTTCCTTTCTTTCTCAATCAGGACAAACTTTTGTCTGTTGCATTTGAGCAGACTCTTGTTGAGGTAAGATTCTTTTGGTTTGTCGCCTTTCTCTTCCTGTAGTTAAGAAACCATTTTCAATACAATCACCCCAGCTAAATGAAGACTTGTGTCTAATTTTCAGCCCAATATGCTGGTAGTTGATATGGAGAAATTTGTTAGTCCAGAGTCAGGAGGTAACTATTGCAGGAGATGTCCATAATTCATGACTTCTATCTTGCACTTCTTTTATTGGTTCCTCAAAACATCATTTTTCAGTTCAGATGATTACCTTCTGTTGTCTGTGTTCGTTCCAGAAAATTGGTTCTTTGTTGATGAGAAAGAACCAGTAGCACACGCTCTTGTTGAAGTCGTTGAAGCATTTGATTGTAAACCATCAGACCTAAATGGTTAGTCTGAAATATTTACCGGAAGTTATTTTCCTCTGCTTTAGTTGTTTGAACTACATTTTATGAACTGCTCGGATCTGGATGCCCTCAGGTTTAGCCGATCCTTATGTGAAAGGGCAGCTTGGCGCTTACAGATTCAAAACCAAGATACTACGAAAAACGCTGGCTCCCAAATGGCAAGAAGAGTTCAAGATACCAATATCCACATGGGACTCCCCAAATGTTCTTAACATTGAAGTTCAAGACAAGGACCGGTTTAGCGATGATAGGCTTGGCGATTGTTCAGTAAACATTGCAGAGTTAAGAGGTGGCCAAAGAAATGATATGTGGTTGCCTCTTCAGAACATTAAAATGGGGAGGCTGCATCTTGCTATAACCGTACTTGAGAACGAGACAAAGGTAGATTGAGATCCTTATGAGTTTCTTTAAATATAGAGTTTCCATGACTAATTCTTTATGCAATGTGCATCTGATTCCTTTACAGTGTAACGATGATCCGTTTGAAGGAGTGACAATAAGTAAAGAAGACATGTGGGCTTCTTTTGCGTCCGACTTTACAAATAAAGGTTCCTTTTCTTCAGTGGTATCGGATAAGTCTCCAAGGGTTCCTGATAATATGGAACCAATTAACATCGAAGGACAAGAAGAGACTGGAATATGGGTACATCAACCAGGAACTGAAGTCTCACAGATTTGGGAACCAAGAAAAGGCAAGAATCGATGCCTCGATAACCAAATACAAGGTGCTGGCAGTGCCCGTTCCACTGCATCTACATCCCCCAAAAATGAAAGCAGCAGCACTGATGAAAATCAGGAAGGAAAGAGCCCGATGAAGTCTGTTGGTCGGGGATTGAAGAAGTTTGGTTTAATGTTTCATAGGAATGGCAAAAAAGAAGAATGTCATAATGCAGGGAACATTGAAGAAGATACCAGCTCTCCTCGGATTAATTTGAAGGCGTTAGATCGAAAGGATGTTGGTGTAAAGTTCATCGTTGAAGACAGTCTATCGGGGCCACTCACAGGAAGAAGTTCAAGAGGTGGGAGCTTTGGTTCTGAAGACAGTCTGCACAAGGGACACATGAAGGATGTTGCAAAGACCATTCTAAAACAAGCTGAAAAGTCTGCAAGACAACTAAAGTATGCATTTTCACGTAAAGGATCAAGAAAATCAAGCAATGTGTCAGAGCAAGATTTCATTCCTGAATCTGAGTCTCTCTCTGATTCTGAATGTCGATGTGAATATTCTGATGATGAATCTGCATTTAGCAGCGTGCAGGATCCGGGGACACCAAGAACAGCAAAACTTGAAGGAAAAATTGTCAAAGCAGGTGAAAATGATAATGTAAATATATCAGCAATCTCCAAAGAAGATTCTAAAGGTCTTGCGGACATTTCCAAGAAGCAAAGGTAGATAATAAAGTAAATTTAGCAAACATAGCGATGGCAGGAACTCTTCTGCTGAAGCTGAGAAAGTCGTCACTCCCAAAGACTATCGAATGATTGACATAGGCAATCAATCAAAAGCAGCTTGAGGATGGATATTTTGAGTAGCTCAAGTAGAACAGTTGTAAATGTACGCCACAAGATTTACTTGTACATTGAGTTTTGAATGTTGAGTCTCTTATCTTGCTTTTTAACGAGTCTCTTTTAAACGAGTCTGTGTCTTACTTCTTCCAGCTTCTGTGCATAGCATATTCCATCTTTCAAACAACACAGCAGAATGCATAAAACCTTATCCAAGAGTTTCTTGGCAAGCAGTAGTAACACGATCCAAATTTTCTCTCCAGTCATTATTATTCTTCGAAACAACACAGTTAGCAACTTTCCACCACATACCTGTTTTAGGAACAAAACCATGATTCACCATTTGCCTCAAAACCCAGTCCAACTCCACAACTGACTTCGTCTCACAGAGCCCCAGAGCCATCTTTTTATACGAAAGAAAACTAGGTCTCATACCCCATGAGATCATCTGACTCATCATCTCTTTAGCTTCCAAGTTCCTCTTTTTATCCAAGAGACCATATAAAACCTCCTGATAAGTCCCAGGGTTTGGTTCACACCCCTTTAACTTCATTCTCTCCAAAAGTTCAATCCCTTCATCAACCCTACCTTTCTTCCTAAGCCCTGAAATCAAAATGTTAAACGTGATCGTGTCTGGTTCGATTCGTTCCTTCTCCATCCTCTCCAACAACTCAAAAGCATCTTCGAACTTTCCCCTGTTACAAAACCCACGGATTAAAGGTGAAAAAGTCATCACATTGGGCCGTGATTTTTGTTTAGGAAATTCGTCGAGCAGTTGGAGTGCAGATTCCAAGTTCCCACTCTCACAAAGTCCTTTTATGAGTATATTCAAACAACAAGCATCAATCTCAACACCAAGCTTAGGAGCACTCACAAATATCTTATGAATCTCATCGAACAGCTTCGCGGAAACGAGTAGGTTCAAAACGAAATTGAAACTTTTGGAACTCGGCCAGCATCCAAACTCAGGCATACCGAACAAAACCTCGATCGCTCGGTTGATTCTACCGGCTAAGTTCCCGTAAACCTTCATCAGATTGTAGAAGAACTCTTCCGAGAAACGACATCGTTTCTCGAGCTTTATGATTCTCATTACTTCTTCGATTTCGTCGAACATCTTAGCTTGTCCGAACTTGTTGATCAGAAGTGCGTAGAGAGACTCCGTTGGTTGGTAGTCTTTACGTTTAGAGTAATGTTGGTAAGCAGGTATCAGAAAGCTCGGATCTTTGACATTCTCGAAGATTTTCAAAACCTCGTTTGGAGCTAACCAGTCCTTGTGCTTTAGCCTTGCGAGTTTATCGTCACCGGAGTATCGTTGCGACGTCGTCGTCGTTGATGATGAGAGAAGACGAACGGTCGAAGATGAAAGTGATTGGCTTCTTCTGAGATTTGAATAGGATGATGCAGACAGAACAACAAGCCTCCGAAGAAGAATCATTGTTTCTGTTCCCAGAAACAGCTCTGAAAACAGACACTACGAACTGTATAAATACGAACAAACCCGGTCCAACAATAAATTAAACCAAGTGGTTTAGTATTCAGATATTTCGGTTTAGAAAGTTTATTTAATTTAATTGTGGTTCAGATCCGGCTTACAGGTAATATACCGGAAATTTTTGAGCGGTTTGGTACACCAGTGAAATAATTTTAATGAACCGTATTTTTGTACAGATAAGTGAAATAAATAGTTACAAGATGTACAAAGCAGAGAGGAGTGGAAGGAAGAAAACGAAGCATAATCTTATCGATTCTTCTTCTTCCCTGCAAGAATAGGTTGAATTTGAAGCCTTCTGTTAAAAGCTTCGTTGAAGAGAAAGCGTGTTTGAAACGCAGAGATGATAGGAAGCCATGCTAAGATAGCCATTGGTGCGAACAGAACAACTCCCATTCCATAATCATAAGCTCTAGCAAGAACCTGTGCGAACTCCCACAAGCTCGTTCCTTCTATCTTTGGCCTAACCGCTTGTGCTATCTGCAGCGAGATTTTTATAGGGGATGCAGTAAGAAACTAAATTGTAAGAACAATGAGAGGTAGATTTGGAATGGGAAGGATTGGTACCAGAATCAGACCCCAACCGGTGGGCAAGAAGGCTAAGCAAGAGACTATAAGGTCCTTGACAGAGAGGTGACAGATGTTTGATAGAGTGATAATGACTGTTAGAATGCTCACGAAGATGAAGACTTTGAAGAACCGAAACAAGAGATGCTTTCTTGTGCTGAAGAGTTGCCTCCCTAGATCTACGGCCTGCAAGAGAAAACAGATAAGAATTGTTTCTAGCTTGACTTTGGTTCTGTTTTTTGTGCATCTTTTTGTTACTCTAGCAGAGAGATGAAAGGAGATGAGAGGTTTTACCTTGACTGTGAAGAATGTGGCGAGAATCACGACCCAAGAAAGTGCGTAGACTATGATATTTGTGCTGCTTTGGGAAATGTCAAGGTGGTATACCAAACCATACTGATACACGAAGAACCTGAGGGACAAAATTATCTCCAGACAGCGAGCTCCAACACCAGAGCCACGTAGATGAGCTTGCTCGTCGTTCCACCAAGATTTCCAGCTCTTGTCTTGCTGAATCCCTATCCCACCTTGCTCTTTGATCCACCTGTTCCAGTCTCTCCAATCACCAACTATTATTTCCCAGGTAAATCCTGAAGGGTTGAAAAGAAACGGGGCGCATAACCATGTAAGGGACATGAACCACACTGAGAAAGTGATGAATGAGTAAGCCATATTGCTTTGAGATGTATGCTTGAACAACTCGTAGACGACCAGAAGAATCATGAGCTCAAACCCTTTGATGAAATGGCTTCGCGAATATAATCTGTAATTTTCACTGAAGTTGGCATGGAACACCACCACTTTACGCCCTGTGGGTCTGTATTTAGCGCCTCCATGGAGAATTGTTCTGCCGAAGTAATGCGTTTTGGTTCCTAGAGAGAAAGTGAAGAAGAATGCAGCAAGCTGTAGCTGCATGAGTATGAAATCTTGAAAAGCTATAAGAAATCCTTTCTCCAATCCAATCTCCATCACCATTGGTAGACCGGTCAAGAGACCTAGCTGGATAAATGATTGAGAGGCAAGGGCTGTTTCCAATGACTTTATGTTTTTCACCTTGGCCTCAAGAATAAGCGTCTTCTGCAACCCACTGAGCACGAGGTAGAGTTGACCATAGAGATAAATATATATCCCAATCACAGAAATCTGTACACACGTCAGCAGGATTTAGAGCTTATCCAAAACTGAAACAAGAAAGCGTTATTATTTAGCTAAGTTTCATAGACGTTACCAAGCTACTGAAGTAGAAACCAATGGTTGTGAAATAACAAGACAACATTCTGAAGAAATCAAAACGTTGTCCTAAGCGGTATATGTCACGGCTAATAGTCTGCTCGCTGTTTCCATTAGCCACCTTGGCCTCAAACTTTGAGATCTGATTGAGGCCAACATCACGACCTTTTCCGACTTGGAGGTACTCATTATAGGTTATGCATCCACGTCGTAGGGTGGTATTATAACCTACAGAACACAAGGAAGAGTGTAACTACAAAGTAAACCTTAGAAAATTGCTGAGAATGAAGTCCTTTATATGTGATTTCATACCAGCAAATACATCTTCACTTAAGTTAATAGTTCTAGATGCTTTACTGATGCCACCCCTTGTTATGTGGAAAATTCTGTCAAAGACATCTGGATGTCCATAGTGAAAACGGACTCTGTAATTTGTGAAAAGAAAAAAGACATTAGGTTTCCGTAGCCGCACCAAATGGAAACTGTGATTTTGAGGGTTCAGGACTTAGGGATTATTGCCTGAGAGGATTAGCAAGAAGCCTTTGACCGATTGTGACAAAACTAGTTTCTTGATATGACATGAACCATGCTAGAGAAGAAACACTGCAATACCAGAAACTCGGTAAACTCGCTGCTTATAATATACCATGTCCTGGTTGTTATAGGGAGAAAGATAATTATGTGCATGCACGTATGTGTAGAACAAACCTTCCGGTGAAGATGTGTTCCCTTAATCCAAGAATTGTTGGAGGTCTTCTTCCGCGGTTTCGAAGAAATTCTTGAAGGAGATTTCTCATTTTAAAAGCCTCTTCCAGGTAGTGATCCTAACATTTATGTCAGAAGTTTTAGAAGACACAAGGGTTGTTAATTAATTGTACATCCAAGAGGCAGAAAACTTACTTGGTTCATGTCAATAGTCTGAAGTGCTTCGCCTCGAGTGAAAACTATGGAGTGATTTTGATTCTCAGGCTTCCCTTCTCCAATGTTAGGTGGTCCAGGAAGTTTGACACGGTAGATTTCCTAGAACATCATACCAACTTTAAATCATTGACTATTAAGGTGTACCGAAGATTTTACAGTTCAACTTGCACATCAAATTATCAAGCATTGTAGCATAGTTATTGATACCTGATCAAAACCGTTGACAGCTTTTACCAGTATAGAGTAGTAAACCTTCTTTGGAACATCCAACACGATTTCTTCCCTCTCCTCAACGTATGCAACACGGAGAGACGGGTACCTAAATGCAACAGTCATGTAATAGTGCTTTAGGGAAGCATTTACAACTTTGGCTACTGAATCTAACTGAGGTCATGTACAATTTGCATAACAATAAAAGCTTACTTTATCATCAGGTCAAGTATGTCCTGCGCGTGGGGATCCCCAGCTGATTTTTGGGCTCCAAACATTTGGCAAGACACAACATACGTGAATTTCATATCTGCTAATGCATCAAGTTGTGCGGCTAAAGGTCTGTTACTTCGTTCCACGTCATTGTATCCTTCAAGAATATCTATAGGAGAAATAGGACTACATTGGAATCTACAAAATAAATGTTCTCAAAAAGAAGTTGCAAAGATCAGAGATTAGAGAGTTAAGATGACATACCCTCGTCATCTGCCATGTCAAGANACGGTAGATTTCCTAGAACATCATACCAACTTTAAATCATTGACTATTAAGGTGTACCGAAGATTTTACAGTTCAACTTGCACATCAAATTATCAAGCATTGTAGCATAGTTATTGATACCTGATCAAAACCGTTGACAGCTTTTACCAGTATAGAGTAGTAAACCTTCTTTGGAACATCCAACACGATTTCTTCCCTCTCCTCAACGTATGCAACACGGAGAGACGGGTACCTAAATGCAACAGTCATGTAATAGTGCTTTAGGGAAGCATTTACAACTTTGGCTACTGAATCTAACTGAGGTCATGTACAATTTGCATAACAATAAAAGCTTACTTTATCATCAGGTCAAGTATGTCCTGCGCGTGGGGATCCCCAGCTGATTTTTGGGCTCCAAACATTTGGCAAGACACAACATACGTGAATTTCATATCTGCTAATGCATCAAGTTGTGCGGCTAAAGGTCTGTTACTTCGTTCCACGTCATTGTATCCTTCAAGAATATCTATAGGAGAAATAGGACTACATTGGAATCTACAAAATAAATGTTCTCAAAAAGAAGTTGCAAAGATCAGAGATTAGAGAGTTAAGATGACATACCCTCGTCATCTGCCATGTCAAGAAAGGCTTGCAGTTTCAGAGCTTCTCGGCAATACATCATACCACGAACTGTGTTAAGCATGAAAACAAAACAAAAATTTGTTAGTTTAAAGAGTGATAAGGATCAATTAGGCGATTTGCACATATTCTTATTGGTCTCACCTGTTCTACTCAATGTTTGTCCACGAAATGATGCCCAGCTTCGAAGCTCTTCGTCTTTACCCTCTTTCTTTAATGAGTCCAAATTATCACATCCCATTCGCTCCAGAAAGTTTTTCCACTCATCTAACAATCCAAATATTAGACTAAATTAAAACACGACAGAGAATACATACATCAATCAAAACCCACATGTGTTGTGACTTACCTGGAAAAATCTTCTGCATATAAAAGATGATTGACACGCTAGAGTTGGTGGAATGTAGTTCCTTCGTTGAAAAGGTAATATCCTCCTGATAATGCGGTGTCAAAACACTGCAATCAAAGTGTTAGTCATCAATTGATGATCCAATCATGTACTCATCTTCTAGTTTCCTAGAGAATGAAGTAATAATTTGAATATTTTTTAGGGTAAAGTCGTGAAGGCAAACCTGAATGACATCATATTGCGTACTTTCGGAGCGTCGGGCATATCCATGAAAAGCGAAGTAGCAAAGAAAGATATGCGTCGCCGAGCTTCTAGGTTCTCTGGTATGTCCATTGCACTATCTTTGACGGTTAACAATAACAGAAAACGCTGGATCTGCCAAAACCAATGTACATTATCAGCACACAGCAGAATTTTCGCAAGGTTGGAGCTGGAACAATTGAATGAAGGCCACATTGTAACACACTTATAGGGTACCTGTTCACTCAATGAAGCACTATCTGGCAGTGGAAAATGGATGCATCTATGTTCTCCATAAGATTCAAACAATTGTGGTTCTATAACCCTCATAAAGATATCTGTTTCCTCTTCTGACCCCTCCTGAGACTTGAGCAAATCCAGAATCCTAAACATGCAAAAAATTATTAAGCAATGTCAGCTTGCTCATTCCTTAACATAGAGAGAACTAAAAACAACAGGGGCTCCGTAACTTCGTAATTCACTAACCTGTCACCATGTACCATCATATCATTTGTTACCAGCTCAAAGATATCCTGAAGAGCCTTTACAAGTTTACCATGCAGTTCTTCGCTTTTCTCAATCTGGAGTCGCACTTCACTTCCCTCAACCTGGAATGTACAGAAGAACCCATGTATTGTAAAGGGCCGTTGGAAGTACTAGTTTTAGGCAACGAAACGGCCATCACTTTAAAATCTGAAATCTATAGCAACACCACAAGATGATTACCAGGAGTTGAACCAGCTCAATACATTTATCATGCAACGCTGGGAGCTCAGTCATCTTAAACTCTTCAAGCAAACTTGACTGTCTGATGTTTTCCTCTATCTCGTTTATTATGCCAGATATAATCCTGAGCCAATATCAAATAATTACAGACCGCAGGCAGCAGAAAATGAAGTAAAAGTTGTAAATAGCTATGAGGCTATACTTTTTCTCGAGATCACCAACAACAAGAATCTGAAGAATGTACTTCAAAGATTCATAACACTCTTTTACTGCGTAGTACATGTACTCATCTTTCCGAATCCTTCGGTAAAGAACCTCATCCTTCCCGACAAAGTCTTTCGTAATGCTCAGAGCTGTTGAAAACTAGTAAGATGGGGCAGCTATATTTACCAACAAACCGAAATTCCCACCAAAAATAATTGTTTAGAAATTTTTAAAGAAAATGTACCTTATTTGCAAGGAGAAAAATGGGCCAACGGATGATCCCTGATAAGACCTCCGATGACATCGGCATTGTCATCAAATCTAGTTCCCTGAATAGAAAAATATCATTTATTAGCTTTTTATATATGTCAGAACTTTACATGCATAAATACAGAAGGGAGAAATTTACTTGTTACTTATCAGATCTTCTGTTCTGAAACTGTTAATGACTTGGTTCCACACCAACACAAACTTGGCCATACTATTTTTCTGGCCGTCAGAACCCTGCAAAAAAAAAGTGGATGACTTCATTATGAGAAACTCAAATATAGTCCAGTAGTCAGCTCACAAAAAAGTGTACAGTTTAGTCTTTCAGCATATACACATTATCCATTTAAAAAATTTCTTACCCTGCCTAAACTGAAAGGGAAAAAGCCTCGTTGTTTTCTCCTTTTCTCATCTTTTGTTGAGTGTGGAATAAGGCGTGCATTAAAAGCAGAAGGTAAAGTATGAAACCGGCCTCTCAACATGCCTAAAGTTCGAATCTGAATAGAAATAAAGGAACATGTTAACCTGGAAACAGCAACACCTGGCCAGAAATTGCAAAAATGACAACTCTGGCATTGAAAAAATGTGTGCTTACCTCACCAAGGTGATGCAGAACTCCATACAGCCCACCAAAGATCGTACAGTAGACTGAATACCATATTTGTGTATCCATGAAATAGACCTGAAAGTTCAATCTTTATGGAAGGTACGAGCTGGAAAACTCAAAAGCTTTATATCTACCTATAGAGAACTCACCACCATGATCGGCGCCCATACTGCTACAATTGCAGCAGCATTACTCTTCACTATAGACAGAGAAAAAAGAAAGAGGTTCTTTAGTACGCTTCAATACATACTTTACAACAGAAGAATAAAAAATTAAAGTATAAGAGTTAACCTTCTGGGAAAATTTCATGCCATTCATAGTTCCGCACACCAACTTTCATTATAAGTCGTGTAGGTTCTATTAGAGGCTTTATCTGCATTTTCAGATCATTACGAATGTAAGAAATTGTTTGAGCTCAACGCATACAACATCAGTTGTCAGTAGTGCATATCTGGAAACTGCATCAATTCTAGTTACCTCAAATGCATAGCTGAAAGCAAACTTGGTCAGGAGAACTAGAATCCAAAAGAGGGTGTATCTGAACAGAAAACAAATATAAAAACTACAGAAAAATAGAAAATACATGGTCAACAAAAGTAACAGAGGAAATTTGGCCATATACATACTTGAATTGTGACATCTGAGTTTCTTGCACTCCTCGCCCAACATATAATCTAGGCTGCAGAAAATCAGCTAGCAGTCAATAAACTTGTAAAGTGAGTTTGATATACACCAAAACTAAAACGGACAAACTGAAGACTTTAATGCTTAACTGTGAGAAAATTGAACAAAAGTATAGAGTTTCTGAGAATTATGTACCTGTCCCCACCACGACAAAGTTTTGAAGATGCGATGATTGGAGGTCTCAATGTATTTGCTGATGGCAGGGACGAAAAACAAGACCAACGCAATAGCACTTCCTGTCAGGTATATCGTGACAGCCACCATATATGGAGAAAAACACCATTCACCAAGCCAGGTTTTGTAATCTGGGAAATAACATATGTATTTCCTTCTTGAATGAGCATATAGCACTGGTAGAATAATAGTCCAGATCGCAGCAAAACCCAACTTCACCATCTGCTTCTTCTTTTCATTGATCGGCATCGTGTTTCTGGCTTTCCATTTGAAGATTATGTCAAGAATACCTGCAACAAGCCCCATTAATTGTTAGCAATAAGTATTATATCTTAGGTTTCAAATTAAGGATGGCTAATAACCTTTTATAAGCTTTAGAATTGCAGAGGTAATGAAAATGCTCATGACGTCTTCAAATATATTGGCATTAAACATTTGGAGTGGAGATCCCACATCATGACAAGCCATAATAATCAATGCCTGAAATGAAAATAAGATTTTCTGCATTTGTTAATGTATACTTGGATATCATTTGAACGACGAAAGAGCAGAATAAGAGGAACCTGTAGAGACAAAACAAAGAAACTCCACATTCTGTCAAAGCTCCGGAATATCTGCCAAAAGGAACGAGTCTCTACAAAATTTGTCTTCCCCAGCCATTTTGAGGTTGGTTTAGTTTGTTCCTCACTGAGACCCTACAGTGAAGAGAAGATCACATGAGGCAAGGAAAAATGTATCTATATAGCGTTTTGAGACGTACAATCTTTGTAAATAGGTTAAAAGCAATGCAATTTTCTGAACCTAACAACGTTAGTCCTACAGACAGCCCAAGTTCTTTTTTCTGAATGATGATTTTGGAAGCCGTTCACACATGAATTGACCAATTTGAATAATGTGCTTACTTAGATATTAAGCGATAATATGCTCCGTAGTCTCTTGAACAAGCTAGGAACACCATACTGCTATGACAAAAATGAACAGCCTACTGATAAATAAAGCTTCCCGTATTCTTTAGGTTACTTAGTATGTATATGCAAATGCATAATCAGGGGAAGAGATCCATGAGTTACAAGGACATGTACCCCAAGTTCTTCGTCATCCTCTATCTCTTCATCCGTTTTCTTTGTCTGCTTGCGAAATCTAAGCATTCCTCGCCATCTCTCTGTTTTACTGGTATCTGACGATTCTACACAGAAAAAATCGTGCTGACATTGGCCATCAAAGCATTCCTCGCCATCTCCCTGGTTCACTCGCATTGGCCAACCTATTTCAAAACATTCGGGAGACCTGTAGAAGCCGTAAAAGACTGATTAGTGATGTTGTTCATAGCTTTTAAACACAGATATGGTAGCAAAGAGACGTAATATGGTGTTCTGACCAGAAGAACTCGTTCAGATCATCGTAGTTTCTCCACATTGAATGATCAGCAGTTCCATTCTTGTTCTTATCAGCTTCCTGCAGACATATAATATACAATTGACTACTAATTTTAAATTTAATTCAAGCACTTCATAAAACAGAAGATCACCTTTTCGACAACCCTGTATATGGGGGTAACTACATTCGCAAGGAAAGATTCGTGTCCTACACCATATGCTGGCATGACCTTCTCTCCAGTTATCATACTAACTGCACCGGTTAAAACTCCATGCAATTCATATGCCATCTGAATTATCATCAACATCAACATTGTGAATATTGATCAGATTGAGTGATGAACTTTCTAAGAAGATGTATTGATGACAGAAACAGATATTTTGTGCTTACATGGTGGAAAATATAACACAGGCACTCTGGCATGAACCTCAAGTTTGACGTCTCTCCCCATATGAGAAGGTATAGTCCTATATAGAGTGTTTTATATTGTAGGGCTTCCTGTTTCACATATGGCAACCTGCAGGTAGATCGTGAGGCCAAACAGTTAAATATAAATGGGCTTAAGAGATGAAAAATTATTGAATTGAACAGATAGAAATTATCTTGAAATACTTGATGTTGTTTTTTCTCCCAAGAAACTTGCACCAGTTTGTGTAGTTCTTAAAAAACTTCTTCATTAACGCATCTACTGCCTCATCACCAGACTGGTTACAAGAATTAAGATTTTGTCAGTTTCAAAGATGGAGAACTTAATTTATTCAAAAAAAAGGCGACATAACACAACACCTTGGGTGCTGAAGACTGCTTCTGAGGTTGCCGTATTATGGTGTTACTGAGTAGGAGGATCAGATGCTCTCTCTGATTGGCAACATTTCCATTCTAGCGAAAGAGAAAAATTGAAAGTCTGGTCACCATCTGTACTTACAGTCTTTACAATACCGATATCGAGTTCCTGACAAGTACCTGAAACCCAAATGCATGCTGCAGGAATTCAAATAAATCTACGAAAGGCTGGTGTCTCTGAAAATCCTCTGGAGGAGGCAACCCGCGAGTGTTACGTACAATTGCAACAGCAGCTTTAATCTGTATTTAGGACACAAAGGAACATTTCACCATGAAAATTTCAGTATGCTGTGTGACAGAACAATGCATACATACTACAATGAGAAATCACAACAATAAAAAACACCAAATACTTAATTGGTGAGAAGACAAAATATCTTTGTACCTCAGGCAGATGCATGATTGCTTGGTGTACCCCTCCTTTATCAAGAGGAAGAATGTTATATGGCACATAAAATTCAGATTTTGCCCGAATACTGTCTCTATCCGCAATGGCCTATCAGCAAACAAAATATTGAAAATTAGACATACAAAATTGTGAAACCAATGCACAAGTTATATATAGATTCGGGCGAAGAGAAAGTAACAAAAAAGAAAGAGGGCAGAACCTGCGGGCCAGCACCACTTGTGACTGTCTTAAGAACTTCATACAAAACAGAAGCAATTCTGCGTGCGTTAATCAACTTCTCTCGCTGACTATTAAGATACAAAATCCCAAATTTTAGTGTTGGCTCGCTGAAATTGAACTAGAAGGAGCTATATAGTCAGTAGATTCTACCTGTTATCCAGATTAAATGATGCACCATGTCTGATAATGTATTCCTTGTAAGCATGATAAACACGTTTGAGCTCCCGAACATCACTCTTCTCCTTCCTTCTTCTTACAGTAAACTCTTCATCCTACAAAAAAAATTCAAAGAAAGTCAAATACAAAAGTAAACAGATCATTTGTTTAGAAATTTCATGAATGATTCCGATTTGGTCATATCATCTTGGTCAATAAAACCAGCTATAGGAGTAGGAGACTTTGCCTGTTCAAGCCTTTGAAGAAGAGAAGTTTTGAACTGCCGTACACCTCTTCCGGTAGAGTTTCTATCCATGTGGTGAGCTATCTCGAAAGCATGAAATCGACCTGCAACCCCCAAAGATTTCAACATTATATATTCAGAACATTGGTACTGAAGTATGATTCTTCAACAAGAAAGCTCCAATTTCGAACATTCAAAATACTAAAAATTAGGGAAGAGGTGGGAGAGTGAGCTCACAAAGATAAGCGATACGAGGTTCCTCAGACTCAACCAAATTAGCAATACGAAGAAACCTCTGAATCTCTGAAGCTAATGTCGCAGGAAGCCTCTCACTATCAAAAGGCTCCGAGGACGAAACATGTTCCCGAAAAGTTAGGGATTTAGTGAACTGGTGGCGTTCCGGCGAATCATCATCATCACCCAGAACGGGCCGTGAGTAACTAGTACTAGGAACATCTATGGGGTCTACGGGGACGATTTCGTGAGACATATTCAGGAGAATAAATCAAAGCTGATTCTTCTAGGGATTTGTGTTCGTCGGTGAGGGGTTTTTTTTTGGAGGGAATGAGAAAGAGGGGAAGGAGATGAGTGGAAGGAGATGGGAAGATTTATATAAAGTGGTAATTGCTTAGCGAGGTGAGTTTCCAATCCCATGGCGGAAATTTTTGAAAAAGGAGGAGAGATTTGGAGAAGGGATGAGACTGGAGTGATGATGATGAGTGCGATTTCCTTTTTTTTTTTCTTTTCTTTTGGGGGCTTTTTGCTTTCTTTAATAGAGTTGGCCGTTCTTTTTTTTTTGAGAGGGAAACACTACAATATATATTTCAGTTATTTTTTGTGTTTTTCCTTTTATTAGATTATAATTTTATTAATTAAATTTTTAGATTATAATTTCTTGATGTACATTAATATAATGTGTGTGATTTTGTATTTTTTAAGTAAATGATTTATTATAATTTTACTTTTCCTAGTTTTGGATATATGAAACAAATGATCAGTTTTCACTTTTTATATAACCTTTTCTTAAATAGAGTTACGTCACAAAGTTCTTTTTGTAATTTCATAATATAGGTGAAGGTGATATGTATAGTACACGTATATTTTATAACATGGTTATTTAGATACTTATTTTATCCTAACTCGAGAATTTTGGAAGAAATGTAATTTGGATTAATCATTCCTGATATAGGTTCAAGTTTTGCTTACTTACATGTTGTGATTAAATCCTTTGAGCCAATTTCATATATATACAAGAAAAGTTGAGATTTACTATATTGAAGTCTATATCTATAGAGAGGAGAAGTGTTAATTAGCTTTGCATAATTTGGTCTTAAATGTTAGAAAGATTAAAGTTGTAAAGAGCTTTTTTATTAACTAAGTAAGCTTTTTTTCTCCAAAAGATAACAAAATAAAAGACAGAGTTAAAGTGAAAGATAAATAAGATGTATGAAGAAACAAACATTTGGTATATGTAGTAGTTTACTAGTTTCATTGGATGACAAACAAAAAAAGTGTTTGTTGCTAAATCCCTGCTTTAAAAAAAGTGGTTTCACAGCAATAGTTTATTTTTAGTTTCCACCATAATCTATATATATACCAACGTGCATGGGAATAGAAAAAAACAAAACATTAAAAAGAAAAGAAGCTGATTGACTGTAAAGCAGCCAAATCTTATTTAAATGAATTGGAATATAAAAGCATATACTTGATGTTCATATGTATCTTAGTCACTAAGAATATGCCAAAAGACTACAAAAATTAACTTGGTGTCCAAAGCTAACCAATTTCTTTTTAAAAACATCAAACTGACCTTTTCTTTTGTGTGTTTTCATTTCTTGTCTTGATTTTCTCTTACGTATTTACATTGACGAGTGTGTAATGCATAGACCTCGAGTGAAGCTTAATAGATGGTAGTTTTGTCTTGTTACAAACTAACCATATAAAAGTGTGTGTAGTAGTAGTAAATGTAATGAACTGATATCTGCGCCTGGTATATGTATAGAAATGGACTTTTCAGTATACCTAACCCACCCATATATGATTCTTGGATATGTTGATCAATCGCCCATGGCCCATGGGCTTTGTGTCTTATGTATTTTGAATGCAAAGCAACATTTCAAGGCTTAAATGTCTTCAAATCAGTTTTTATATATATAATTATTTATGATGTATTGACGGTTTAAAAAGTTCTTCGAAAATTATCACATTCAACCAGCAGTTAACTGGTTTGTGCTAGTATTGACTGTATTGTCAATGTGTCACGATATGAAAATCCAAATTCGTGTATTGCATGTTGTTGACAAACAAAAAACAACTTTCATATATGTTTGGGTTTAGTTATGTTTTATATTTCTTTATTTTTTTATTTCGTCGACCAATTTCATTTTATATTTCTAAGCCCTGTAAAACATGATTTTCACTTTTTAGAAAATTTTGTCATAATTTAACAGCCTAACGACTTTCAAATATCTCTTTAACCAAACTCTACACCAAGAGTCCAAAACCATTTTGCCCTTTGTTCACTTATGTTGATATTTTTTTTTTTTAAAACAAGCTATTTTAAGAGTATAATATTAACTTTTTGTATATTTTTTAAGTTATAATGATTAAAATATACTTTTAAATTAAAAATATATGTATAAACATAAAACAGAAAACATGTAAACTGGAAAATATATTTCCATCCAGCTAGTTTTAATGATTGTTCTTTTGTCAAGTGATAATCACGATAAATCTTTAAATAGATATTTCTATTTTTCTATTTTTTTTTTTTTGGGAAAGACATATACATATATTAATTTCTCAAAAACCATAATAAAAAGCATGTAAGATTAATATATCCTTTACTAATACATAGTCATGGATTTAAAAGGTTAAATAACTGATTGAAATAGCCTTCTTCTCTTTTGTTTAAAGACTAGATTAATCTTTTGGGTCTAGAAGACTAGAAGTATTAATATATCCGTGCTCTGATTGAAATTCATTTTATTTATATTGTAATTTTTATATAAAATATAATTTATGTGATTGTTTTTTTTTAAAAAAATTAGATAAAATATTATGCAATAAAATCATATGCTAAATATGATGACTTGAAAAAGACACATATTTTGTAAGTTTTATATTGTTAATAATTCTAGATAAGTATCCATGCTATAACACTGATTAAAATTTATTTTATACAAAATTTTGTATATTTTATATTTTAAAATATTTAATATGTTGTATTAGGTTATATATGTGAAGTTATTTCAACAATGTATATTCTACATCGTGACTTGAATGTCTTTAACACAAAAAAAAATCATGACTTGAATGTCATTATAAGACATAATTTTAAATTTAAATATTCAAATTTTGACCTGTTACTCAGTAAATTTTTTAATTCAATAGATATTATTTCTAAAGAATAATATTACTAAAGCTTGAATATTTTATATATTGAACAATTTATATTTGTTTTTAAAAATTCAACTTATGGTATATACGTAAATAAAACTATTTTTTAGTTATAATAAATAATATGATAATTTTTTGTTTCACAAAATAGATTCGTATATAAAAATGAGAGGTGAAATATAATGATAATTAACAAATTAATATGTTAAGTTAGATATCAAAAGATTTTATTTGATGAATAATTTAATAAAAGAAATTAATATGGTAAGTTAGATGATATGATTCTTTAGAATATTATCTCTAAGATTTTCGGTATAACCTATATGTAACCAATTAATCTATCATTAATGTATAATCTATTTGTAACGAACTTATTAAAATTATATAGTCTACAAAACAATGTTGTGTACTTTCGTTTTATTATAAAGGGGATTATATGAAACAGCCTTTTGTTTTTTTTTTTTTGTTAACAGATTATTAAACAGCTTTTGCTATATTATGGCTTCACGAAACCAATTAATACATAACTACATCATTATCCTCTTGCCATAGAGAAAGAGTTGGTTCCTCAAATGTAAGTCCATAGTTAATATGAGAGTAATATTCATGACCACCTTCAATCTCAAGAACAGTACTACCTACCACACCATCCATGTAAGAAAGTTCAGTACACCAATTCATCATCTCATCATCATTTTGCGACGAAATCATACCAATATCAAAGTCGTTAAGCCACCTGAAATCATCTTCAAGACCGCATATCGTCGTGGTTTGTTGCAGATCATTTTTCCTAGCTTCTATGGTCGGAGAACTCATGTTGATCTCAACTTCTAACGATCTAATCACACTATTTAATTTCTCTTCTTCCTCTTTGTTGATGCTACTATGATATTCCACGGGAGATTCTTCTTCCAAGAACGACATGAGAAGCTCATCGTTGTTAATCTCCATGCCGCCTTGATGATCAAAAGCATATTGCACAGACGCCATTTGTGAAGAAGGGGAAAAAAGAGGTCTGAAGAGAAAATTATATTACTTTAACTTGAAAATATATTATATAGCTTGAGCCAAAACTAAGGTCTCTTATATAGGCAAAGGTTCATTTAATTAATTAGGCATATGAGATAAGATGTCTCCCCCACACTACACGACCAATCATGTGATCATATGTAATGTGATATGATGATGGTAATATAAAACTTAATAATAAAGAAGAATAGGATAGCGTAGCTTTTGGCCTAACTAGTAATGGACCATCGATGAGACATGACTGAATGAAATTAATTCTTGAGCATCTATATAATAATAAAGTTAGTTGAATGTCAAATTTCAAAATGTACAAGTGGAATATGCGTACAGGCAAGATCTTTCAAGTTTGGTACAATGCACACAACCCACTTAATACGTATAGGTATGGTTTAGGACAGGCGAAGAAACAAAGCCGAGACATCTACTTTACTCGTGTTTGCAATTAACTTAGGAACAAATCAACGGACGTAGAATTATTTTTATTTTTAAAAGGGGAACTTTATAAAATGCTCCGGATAATACCACTATTATGTAGACAAAGAAAACACCAGTACCATATAAACATCCACAAAAAGTAATTTATTTTTATGAAAGATTTTATTCTTGAGGAATGATTTCTACAGGAAAGAATAATTTAAAGGCAATGTCAAACTTTAATTTATACACCATATCATTTCTTAAACAAAAAAATTATGATTTGTTGCCGTAACAAAAACATTAAGAAATGAAGAAATAAAAACATGAGGGATAGAATATTATAGAATACATATCGATTTTAAGAAAAAGAATCTCACATAATTGTAAAACGAAGAAATTCTTTTTGTTTTAGTAAACTGATGAAACAATAGAATCAAGGAATTGCTCAACATATATCACAGTTCTACAATTTGTATTACCTTTTAACAGTTTGATTACATGAAACGATTCGGATGTTTAAAAGAAAACTAAGATCACAATCAAAGGTGGGCGTCGTGTGTTTATGAAGAAGTGTTAATATAATGATATATAATTTCTTCAAAAGTTTTCTAATAAGGTGTACGAATGAACTATCTACACGCCTATAAAAACGGTTCGGGACACTAACGTATATAGGCTTGAAATAAATACAATGTAGGCTAAAAGCCTAAGAATGCAAATGGATGTCACAATCACAAATTCACAATACACGTACCGACACTAAATTGATAATAAAGATATATGTAAAAAAGGAAACTTTAATTTTGAGGGGGTCGTATACGATATGCTTGATTGATAAGGTACGTGTCACATGTGGGTGTTGGACGTTGGAGAAGAAGTGATTTGACCGAATAAATGAGATTCGAAGCATTAGCACGAGTGGTGGTTCTTCTAGTGGACCGACCCACCCCATCTTCGTCGCATCAATTATCTCTCGGTACACATGTCTCCACCTCTCTTTTGCTCTTCTTTAATCTTCTCCAATTATTCTCTAATATTTTGTCGGATTATCTTTGAGTGCAAAATATATGATTCAAAACTTTGTATTTTAACGTTTGTCAATTAGTAAACATCCGAAAAAAAAATTAAACACTAAACTACTTTATTTGTTTTCAATAATAATGAATCATCAGAAACTGAATTATAACAATAGCACATGATTTGATAAAAAAATTATTTAATTTTGGTAGTTTACTGTTATTTTTTTTTATAATTAAGATAAGAAATTTATGGACTTGTTAGTTGTATAACAACGTTGTAAAAATTAAATATTCAATTATTACTAATAAATTAATAATTGATTCGGTATCTAATTATCTATAATATATATCTTTCTGGTTAATTATTATTGTTCAAGTGAAGTTATTTTAGTAATTTGACTTAGTTAAAAATAGTCTTTCAATTGATGATAAATAAATGGTATTTGTTTCAAAAGTGTAAATAAAAAGCATGTATTTTCCAAATTACTCACTAGTTTTTGAGGTAACAGTTATATCCTTTTGGTAGAACAGTTATATCCTTTCTTGATTACAATGTTATATATTATTTTATTGTTTGACAAAAAAATGTTATATATATTTTTATTTAAATAAATAATATCATAGAGGTGAATTGGAAAGAAAAAAAATAACTACATTTAGATATTGATGATTACATGTAACTTTTTGAAACAACTTTTTTTCTTCTAAATCATGAATCAACAAAGAAACAGATTTAGCCTTCTTGTTCAAACCAGAAGCCAAGCGGCAAGCGATCAACATCTTTCCTTTTTTCGTATCAGTCACCAACATATTCACAGGCTCTCTGTTTTCCTAATTTTTGCTCTGTAACTCCAGTTAAAGGTTTTTTTTTCTTTGAATATATTTTTTTTTTTTATCAAGATCTGTAAGATGCTGCAAGTATTAACTAAAAAAAAAATTACAAAAGTGCTGTAAAGGAAATAGGTAATATTTTCACCGAGTTTTTCTCTTACACGTGTGAAAATTACTTATTCAAAGTCACATGTAAAAGTTACGTATAACTTTAATAAATGTTCAAAGAGGAATTGGATGGAGGAACAAATATGCAAGAAGGTGTTTGAGCTTTTGATCAGGATCCCCGAACCCATCACCTTCTTTGTAATACAAATCCATCACACGCGCAATGTTGACTAGTCGCACCAGAATCTGTCGGGGCACAGCTTTGGACGTCATGAACTCCTCTAACAAAATCTTATAACTCTCTCTTTCCATCTTCCTCAGTTCTTCAACCGCTGCGTCTTTGGTAACACCATGTTGCTTCATGTAACAATTGACGCCATTTGCCACCTCTCCTCTGCTCATCTCTTGCTGTTTATTGTACTGCTTACGTTAAAGATGTTGCAATAGCCATGAAATAAAAAGCAGAATTAAAAGGTGTTTTATATATGTACCTCGAACGTGACAATGTCATTTCTGAGACGAAACACAGTATTCAAGGCTTGGAAGATTTTGGGCTTGGAGTAAAACCACTCGTTGAATCATATACCAATCATTTTGGTATATGATTCTCATGTACGTCGGTAGTTCGTCCATGGCCCGCAGATCCCATCTGGATATTTCGTTTCTCTGTTAGACACATTAATATATGAAAATACATATGTAGATGCATGAGACCTTGGTATGTATGGTTGTAGATAAGACTCTAAGTACATACTTTTGAAAAGCATCATGAAGACTCTGAACTTCAGGAAGAGTGGCATATGCATCACATGTATCATCCACAACAGTCAAGATCAGTGTCAGTTTAACTGAGAAAATTCTCCCAAGTGAATATCGCGGCTCGAAAAACATTCCCAGGCCCCCAAGATAGGTCTCCACACTTCGGTCCCTTATGAAATACGGTAGCTTAGATGGTAGACCTAGCCCCTCCCACCATCTGGAACCATAAATTAGGTTAGATTTGTAAGACCATGACGACGAGAATCTTAAATAAACAGTATAATTACCTGGTGATAATTTTGAGCTCTTTGACGTAATGCATCTGGCAAAAATTGAAGTTGAGCTTTGAAAACCTGAGGAGCGTCTCATCGTAGCCTTTTTCTTGTTCATAGAAAGAGATGTACTGCCGTGCTACTAGTATCTCTATGCTATGATATCGAGCTCTATACAATGCGTTTTGTACATGCTTAAAAAGATGGGAGCTTGTTTCCTGGCCGGCCAACGATTCCAAGTGGTACCGCGCAAAACTTATGGCTTCATCCATTATATCTTCAGATGGTGTTCCGAGATGTGCGGCTTCGTACAGCTGTAGCAACCCTCTAACATCCCCAACTATACTTTCCTTAAACTTGCCATCTTCGCCTTTGAATCTATCGAACACATCTATACCAAACCATTATATGTTATGTTATATATTACATGGAAAACAAACAAGAAAACTGATCAAACTCGTTTAAATTGTCAGTATACGTACCGCACGACATCTTGTGTCCATATAGTCTGAAAACCTCAAACATGATTGCCAATGTTTCCAAATCATCCTCGTCCGCAGTTAAGCAGGCCAACTTCCCGAAAGCCTTGTGCAGAATCTCCTCGATTTCGCTCTCGTAGTAATGAGCTATAGCGAGGCTAATAAGCAAATGGATGAGACGAATTTTTTCCTTGTCGCTGCTGTGAGGAGACATGAGCATGTCTCTCACTTTAGGCTTCAACACCGATTCAATTTCTTTCTCAAGTGCCTCAAATTCCTACAAATATACAGTTAAAAAAATAAAAATCATGCACGGTAACAAACACATATTTTAGCAAAAAAAAAAAAAGACATCCACACCAAACACATTGGACCAAGTCAGTGTGACTTACGGAGTCATCGAGGGGAATAGAGAGGAAGTGATCTCCCCAAACAGATGGAGCAAAGTAGGTCAATGGACGAGTACTCTGTCGTCACTAGTCTCAGCCTTAACACAGAACAAGTCGTGTTTTGTGGATTTCTTGGAGGAAAGAGACTGTCCTTGAAGCAAACGGCAAGGAAAGATAGAGAAGTTGGTCTTCAGACAGAGAGGGACGTTGTGAATGATAGGGAGAGTTTTAGGACCAAAACACATTTTTGATGCTTCCATGTTTTAGACAGTACTCTCAGTACAAGAAAGACACGAGATATTAAAGTCTACTCTACTCCTTGTCTTAGGATATATGTGATACACTTCGATGCCTCATCCTACGCTGTTTTAAATAGATCTGGGACATACTGGAGAAGCTGGAACGTAATTTAATTAAAAAATACATAAATAAAAGTAGTTTGATAGGATCATATCATATACTCCCTCTGTATTAGAATATATAATGTTTTAGAAATTTATTTTGTATCACAAAGATTGATTTTCTAATACAGGGAATATATAACTCTCTGTATCAAAGGAGATTAATTGATTAAACACATAATACAGGAAAAAAAACTTTTTTTTGTTTATCAAGTAAAGTGAATTATTGGATTTAGAGGTACGTGCGCACAAAATTGTCAAAATTGTCAACTACATCATTACTGTTGTGAATTATAAGTAGAATACAATTATGTGTGTTTTACAATACTTTATAAAGAGTAAAAGAAATAATAAAGAGAGGGAAAGAGAGAAGCATGCACGAGAGTGAGAGTGAGAGAGATTAGAGAACTCTTTCTTTTTGATCAAGGACAACATCACCTTTTACTCTTCTTACACAACTTATTTATAGTACACTTACAAAAGCATGAGTCATACACCCATTAATTTTGGTAATGACAAGTGTTGTGTCATGTGTATTATGATGGATTAATCACAATATTTCATAATACTCCCCCTTGATTATCCATCACCATTAACGAATTACGTACTATCTCATTAAAAACCTTGTCATGGAAAAACCCATTGGGATAAAAACCAAGACAAGGGAAAAAGAGTATAGTAACGTAATCTCCCCCTCGAAAAGATAAGTATAATCTTTCTTCATAAATCTCGTAGATGACGCATTCCAATACTGTGAATATGCTTTCTGAATGTGGTAGTCGGAAGCGCCTTTGTGAATAGGTCTGCTGCATTGTCACTTGAGCGGATATGTTGGATATCAACTTCCTTCTTTTGCTCGAGTTCTTGAGTGTAGGAGAAAAATCTTGGAGGTATATGCTTTATTCTATCGCTCTTGATGTAACCTTCTTTGATTTGGGCGACACAAGCAGCATTGTCTTCGAATAATGTTGTTGGCTCTTTCTTGGTGATTATTCCACTTGATTCTTGTATGTGGTTAGTCATTGATCTGAGCCATACACATTCTCTCGATGCTTCATGAAGAGCAATTATTTCTGCATGATTTGAGGAAGTGGCAACCAAAGTCTGTTTCTGTGAGCGCCATGAGATTGCAGTTCCTCCAATAGTGAAAACATATCCAGTTTGGGATCGGGATTTATGTGGATCTGATAAATATCCTGCATCTGCAAAACCAACAAGACCAACCGAAGAGTTTCTAGGATAGAATAATCCCAAGTCAATCGTACCTTGAAGATAACGGAGAATATGTTTTATCCCATTCCAATGCCTGCGAGTAGGGGATGAGTTGTATCTTGCAAGTAGATTCGTAGCAAAGGCAATATCCGGTCTAGTGCAATTTGCAAGATACATGAGTCCACCGATAGCACTCATATAAGGTACTTCGGGACCAAGTATTTTCTCGTTATTTTCACAAGGTCTGAATGGATCACTATCGACATTCAGAGATCTATTGACCATTGGAGTACTCAAAGGAGTCGCTTTGTCCATATTAAAGCGCCTTAAGATCTTTTTCGTATAATTTGATTGATGCACAAATATTCCATCTTGGAAATGTTCTATTTGGAGCCCAAGACAAAATTTAGTCTTTCCAAGATCTTTCATTTCAAACTCTTCCTTCATATGAGTTCTTGCATCATCAATCTCCTTTTGAGTTCCAATTATATTTAGATCATCAACATATACAGCAATGATCACAAATCCCGATGGAGATTTCTTTATGAAGACGCATGGGCATATTTCATTATTAACATACCCTTTCTTCAATAGGTATTCGCTTAAGCGATTATACCACATGCGCCCGGATTGTTTTAATCCGTAAAGTGATCGCTGTAATTTGATCGCACAAATTTCATTCGACTTAGAGTCTAATGCCTCAGGAATTTTAAATCCTTCTGGGATTTTCATGTATATATCATTATCCAATGATCCATATAAATATGCTGTCACTACATCCATAAGGTATATTTCTAAATTCTTAGAAGCCGTTAGACTCATTAAGTACCTGAATGTAATTGCATCCATGACTGGAGAATATGTTTCTTCATAATCAACTCCGGGTCTTTGAGAAAAACCTTGTGCAACAAGTCGGGCTTTATATCTTGTGATTTCATCTTTCTCATTTCTTTTTCGCACAAATACCCACTTGCAACCAACAGGTTTTACATCTTTAGATGCAGTGACAAGAGGTCCAAAGACATTTCTTTTATTGAGGGAGAGCAACTCAAGTTGCATAGCCTTTTTCCATTTCTCCCAATCAGGCCTATGTTGGCATTCTGATACGGACCTTGGATCTGGATCATCTTTTTCATGATCGATCTCTTTAGATACAGAAAAAGAGAATATTCCATCATCATCATCGATTTCATCTCTATACCATAACATCCCATTTTGGGCATAGTTAATAGAAACCTCATATTTTTCTGTATCATCCTGAGGACTTTTCTTTTTTATTTGGTTCTTCCTGAACCTTTTCATCTCCCATTTTCTTTTTCTTTCGGGGATTTTTATCTTTAGAGCCCATTGGCCTCTCCCTTTTCAATTGAACCTTAGGTTCATTAGCTTTGCTTCCATCGAGTTCCTCTCTAGGAATTTCAACTCTTGATGGTGCATTTGCAGCGGAGATATATGACTTTGTCACCCTTTTTGTATCTATGAACGCATCTGGTAATTGATTTGCCAAACTTTGTAAATGTACAATTTTCTGAACTTCCAGTTCACGTTGATTTGTAGGGGGATCAAGATATATCAAAGATGGTGTATACCATGTAATATCTTTTGGTACTTGTTTAATTCCTCCCCCTAACGCTGGAAATTCATCTTCATTAAAATGGCAATCGGCAAAACGTGCCGTAAACATATCACCAGTTTGCGGTTCAAGATATCGAATTATACTCGGTGATGCATAACCGACATATATACCCAATCTCCTTTGTGGCCCCATTTTTGTTCTTTGCGGTGGGGCTATAGGAACATAAACCGCACATCCAAAAATACGGAGATAGGATATGTTTGGCTCTTGGCCAGATGCTAATTGTAAAGGGGAATATTTATTATATGCGCTTGGTCGTATTTGGACCAATGCCGCAGCATGCAATATAGCATGACCCCATATAGAAATTGGGAGTTTTGTTCTCAATATTAACGGTCTAGCAATGAGTTGTAGCCGTTTAATCAAAGATTCAGCCATGCCATTTTGTGTATGAACATGAGGAACCGGATGTTCCACATCGATTCCTATTGACATACAATAGTCATTGAAAGCTTGTGAAGTGAATTCACCGGCGTTATCAAGCCTGACTTTCTTTATGGCATAATCAGGGAATTGAACTTTCAACCTGATTATTTGGGCAATGAATTTTGCGAAGGCCGTGTTTCTTGTTGTCAATAGACACACATTTGACCATCTACTAGATGCGTCAATCATTACCATAAAATAACGAAACGGCCCGCATGAAGGGTGGATAGGTCCACATATATCACCATGTATTCTCTCTAAGAACAATGGTGATTCATTCCCAATTTTGGCTGGCGATGGCCGAATTATGAGTTTTCCTTGAGAACATGCATCACATGAAAACTCATCAGATCTAAAAATCTTTTCGTTCTTCAATGGATGACCATTGGAATTTTGCACAATTTTTCGCATCATAACTGAACCAGGATGTCCAAGTCTTTCATGCCATATCTTAAATGTACTAGTAAACTTAGAGTTTACTGTAACATAAGATGCGAAATTATTTATTTTTGTGCAATACAATCCAGAGGATAACATTGGTAATTCTTCCAATATATGTTTCTCCTCAGATGTTATGCAAAGATATTCAATGCCATTCTTATTCAGAGTCTCTATATGATATCCATTTCTTCGGATATCTCTGAAACTAATCAAGTTTCTATGAGACTTGGGGCAATATAATGCATCAATTTCAAATTTTGTTCCCCTTGGCATTGAAAAACTGGCTTTTCCAGAGCCTATAATAATCTTTGCATTACCACATATAGTGCTCACGCTTCTAGCGGAGTCTTTTATTTTGAGAGAGGAGAAATATTTTTTCTCTTTAAGTATTGAATGCGTTGTAGCACTGTCTGCTAGACACATATCTCCATCCTCAATCTCAAAATTTGACATTTTCTGAGATAAAATATTTATAAAATAAACATTAATAAAATAACATAAAGTCTTACAAAAAAAACTTATCATATATTACAATAAAACTATTATCCAAAAAACATTTTATAAACATAAAGTACATATCAAACTATGACAAAGCATATCATGGCATATAGGCCTTATTCGCATGATTTTCCGTTTTCATTATCAATGAGAAAATCTGCTATATCAAGATGGGGTTCATCGTTTAGGCCATGGTAAGAAGGTCCAGCTTCATCAGAGATGAGGTTGGTCTCAACATTCCTTTCTTTTGCCTGTTGAGATGCTTGATACAGATCGGCCAAATGTTTTGGAATACGACAGGTCTGGTACCAATGTCCTTTCATGCCGCATCTGTAACAAGTACTTTCATCTTGTTTCTTTATAACGCGACCAACATTATTAATTTGAAGATGCTTGTTGGTTTTTCTTGCGTTGAAGTCATTAGGAGAGAAACCTCTTCCTCTTCCTCGTCCTCGACCTTCTCCACGACCTCCTCCACGACCATGACCACGGCCTCAACCGTGTCCGCGTCCACGTCCTCTTCCTTGCCAATTATAGCTGGATGTAGCAACATTCACTTCTGAAAGTGGAGCTGATCCAGTTGGACGGGTTTGATGATTTATCATCACGAGCTCATTATTTTGTTCAGCAACATGCAAAACTTGCATTAATTCAGAATATCGAGTATACCCTCTTTCTCGATATTGTTGCTGCAGGAGTACATTTGAAGGATGGAAAGTTTGGAATGTTTTCTCGATCATATCATAATCGGAAACTTCTTCTCCGCAGAGAGCCATCCTTGAAGTGATTCCGAACAAAGCGGAATTGTACTCACTTACACTTTTGTAATCCTGAAACCTCAGGTTTAGCCATTCATGTTTGGCTTTTGGTAAGATCACATACTTTTGGTGATCAAACCTATCCTTGAGCGCGATCCAAAGATCTGCAGGATTTTCTCTCGTGATGTATTCATTTTTTAAATCATCGTGGAGATGATGACGCAAGAACATCATGGTTCTTGCTTTTTCCTCTTCTAACCCCGTTTCTGACGGATCGATGGTTTTGAGAAGCCCATTCCCTTTCAGATAGAATTTTACATCTAATGCCCATGTCATATAATTTTTTCCAGAGATATCAAGGGCGGCGAATTCAAGCTTTGCCAAGTTTGACATGATTACTATATAAATAATAAAACAATTTGTTAAATATAAAATTTTATGAAATAATTTTGTAAAATCTTGTTTTAGCAAAATTTAAACTATAAAACATAATTATAAATTATATAATATATTTATAAATTGAAACAATCAATTTAGGAGGCATAGCCTTCCATATAATTCAAATCTATAGATCTGAACATATGATCAAGGAGGCAGAGCCTACCATAATGATCAAGAATGTAGATCTAAATGATCAAGGAGGCAGAGCCTACCATTAGATCAAGAAGTATGTATAGATTTTTACTCTATAGATTATACATATAGTAACATGCATGTAAAATAATTAAATTCAAACAATTTGAATAAAACTTAAATCTTACCTCAAACGGATGACGGATCGAGAGTTGATCGTGCTGATAACGTGTTGTGAATTATAAGTAGAATACAATTATGTGTGTTTTACAATACTTTATAAAGAGTAAAAGAAATAATAAAGAGAGGGAAAGAGAGAAGCATGCACGAGAGTGAGAGTGAGAGAGATTAGAGAACTCTTTCTTTTTGATCAAGGACAACATCACCTTTTACTCTTCTTACACAACTTATTTATAGTACACTTACAAAAGCATGAGTCATACACCCATTAATTTTGGTAATGACAAGTGTTGTGCCATGTGTATTATGATGGATTAATCACAATATTTCATAATAATTACATGAAACTTCCTTATACCAAAATTAAATAATTGTCAGATGGAAATAATGTATGTATTTTTTGGAATACAAAATTGTGTCCTTCTTTTTGTCACCCGGGTCGAGTTTTTTTTTCTCCTTTTAAACCGATTCAAAAAATTGGATATTTCCTTTCCTTATCACACGGGTCGGGTTTTTTATAAACATTTAATCCGCTTATGAAAATCAGATCTTCCCTAAAAATATAGCTAATACAAATTGCAACATCCCTAAAATATCGAGAGTACACAAACAATTTGGTAAGTGGTTATACGTATATTAATCAGAATCGATCCGTATATTCCTAATTATTGGATTTCATAAATCAAATCCTAACTATACTCAAAATAACAATGTGCATTACCATTATTTCCTAAATCATAACAAACAAAATCGCATGGATATTCTCTAAACTTGCGAATCAAAATTACATCACACTCACAAAAATAGAACCGATTACGGAAATCGTCGGAGTCGGGTTTTTTTTGTCTCATGGGTCGGGTTTTTCTTCAACATTTAAACCGATTACGGAGATCTTCCCTAAAAAATAGAACTAATTACATTTGCACTTATTACAATTGCAACATCCTTAAAAGTTTATTATTAGGATTATCTTCCCTAAAATATAGAACTAATTACATTTGCACCTATTATAGCAATGTGATAGGCAACATATAATTCAGATATTAAATCTTCCCTAAAATATAGAACTAATTCCATTTGCACCTATTACAGTTTTATGTTAGGAAACATATAATCAATATAATTTTAATCGTAAACACAATTTGGTAAATTCTTACACATATATTAATCAGCCTGGATCCGTATATTGCAGTTTACATAAATCAAATCCTAACTATAATCAAAATAAGGATATGCATTAACATTATTCCCTAAATCAAAGCAAACAAAATCGGATAAATATACTCTAAACAAAATCACTTTTTTTTTTTTTTTTTTTTTTTTTGGACAAACACATGATTTCATTCATTCAAATCAAATCAAGGTATAAAGCGGAGATACAAAGATCCCAAAGTTTAAAGAGTTACAAGAGTAGGTATTCCCCAATACCATAAGCAAGAAAATAAAAGATTTCAAGGTGAACACCATGAGAGCTATGGAGCAAATGCAGTGAAGCAGATAGAAACATGAGAGATCATGGATACTCGAAAGATCATCATCAAATGAACTGATGAATGACAGAATTGTCAAGGTCAAAAGACGCGTAGACGTTGTAGGAGGATCCAAAACCAAAACGCTCGCCAAGACGAGGTACACTAGAAGTGCGATGGCAGGGATTCTGAGGACCATGGTTGTTGGGTCCAAGGTAGGATGATGTAGAGCCCTGGTCAGAAGGTATCTTCCATTGGACCAAGGGTAGTCTTCAAGACATAGGGTCCGAGAGCTGGAGGAGATACTGAAGTAGAGAAGCTTGAAGTCGTCGAGTGTGAAACTTGGGAAGCAGGGCGATAGACCATAAGACTTGAAGCCAATACAAACAGATCTTCCAAGGAAAACTAAAACCATAAGCCAAAGATAAAGGTCAAACTGTAACAATATAGGTGGGTTCTCTCTCACTTGGGGCCCTTGTCCAAGGAGATTAAGAAATCCACACAAAGCATGTAGCCAGTAAGACCAAACAAGAAGCAGAGTAGGTTTGGTCGATTTAGTTTTGGACAGCACGGACATGGTTTGGTTAAAGGAGGGTGGGTAAAGCTCTGGTTCCAAAGTCTTGAGGGTATAAAACATATCCCATACGAGGTTAAAATGCACCTAAGTGGGAACAGGAACCGGGTATGTGAAACAAGGGCTGAAGAGGCTTCGGTAATCACCGCTCTTAAGCGAGATGATCATAATGCCGAAACTTTCCAAGCCTTTCACAACATGAGTATGAATCCTAGATGTTTTACTAGGCAAGGTTCTCATAGACATAAGAGTTGGGCACAAACAACCTTTCAAAGTTAAGCTTATAAACTCATATTCCATAGAGCTAGGTGAAACTAATGGCAGGGTTCTCAACCAAATTTCGAATAACCAGAGCAAACAAGGTATGCTATGAGCTATTTGCAGTCTTCGGACAAAAGCTTTCAGGGAGTACCACCAAAGTTGGCTAAGGGTAAACAAAGGATGGTTAAGAGCAGACCTGTACTTTAGAGGAAGGTAGTCTGGATCACCATTTGTTAGGCGGTAATAGGGAGAAGTGTCGGGGGACCACTCTCGGAGGAAAATCACAACGCTGTAACACTCATCACTAGCCATCGCCGTCGTCTCTGTCGCGCAAGACTTGAGTGGTGAGGGAGGAGGAGGTTCAACAGAGGCGAGTCTAACTACGGATCTGGGCAATGAGGAACAGGGGGACTCTGAAACTCTCGGCGGACTGGCTGATAGAGTCACAGAGGATAGAGATTGTCGTTCTCCCCCTCCGTCTAGCTTCGGAGATGAACGAGCCTTAGTTGCCGCTTGGGTTATTCGGTTAGGGTTTGTAACAGTTAAACAGGATCTAAAAAAGGGGAAAAAAGAAATGGAGATCGAGAAAAGGAGAAGATAGAAACTTGAAATAGAGACGGGAGCAGAGATTTCCCGATGCCGGCGAGCAGAGAGCCCACCGGCGTCGGAGGAAGATGGTTGAAACGGCGCCTCGATGATCGTGCCTGGGAGAGAAAAATTAGGGCGAACGGGCAATCAAAAGATGGTTTTAGACAGATCTCTTCTTCTTTTTAACAAAATCACATAAATATACATTAATCATGAAATTGTAATTCAGCAAAGATTTCCCCCATTTGTTAGCTAAAGATCGAGAAAATATAGGAAGCATAAAATTTGCTACACTAAGATTCCTTTTCAAAAATATATTATGCTTGCTATCCAATTTTCTCTTGATTCGCAATAACACATAAACTTGGCCTCATCAAAGATCACTATAAAAAGCCTGTCAATAGAAGGTAGAAAAATCATCTGAGCATACACAATTTACTTATAGCAATCCATAATAAACTTAAAGATTTCAATGGCTGCCTCATTTGCTTACCTAAGAGCATGTGCAATGGTGACGACTTGGGCCGTCCTTCCTTTTTTTCT